>NC_133620.1:147241485-147541485 GCF_048593235.1 Sminthopsis crassicaudata
TTACAGCTATCTTGGTGATACAAAACAAACAAATGAACTTATTAAATAATTTTAAAATGTTCCTCAAAATTTTACTAACTTAAGGACATAAATAATCTACCTTCAATGCTTGTTAGAAATGAACTTGTGCTCTCCCTGGCATATGAAATGCCAGTGTTGTCTGAATATCTGAAGAATAACAATGACCAAAGGAGAAAAGTGAAATTCAAGAAATGGTATATAAATAGTTATATTCAAGGGTAGCACAATGTCTCCAGGTTGGATTGTTGTCACAATAAAAAAATAAATAAAAACACTTATAAGAAGCAACATATATCATAAATAATTTTTTTAAAAGATAGTTTCTCCGATGTGATGGAAAAGGATAGAATGTGATTCTAGAAAGAATCAGAGGCAAATCTCCATCAACTTCCTAATTGCATAGATTGATAATAATATATAAGATGTCAAATTTTAAAAGGTTTGTCAAAAGTGACATGTATTTATATGTGCTAACTTACACGGATATCTTTGTAAGTATCCAAAACTTTTGCCTTTAGTTTCTTCCGTGCTGCATGTTCAAAATCTCTTTTGTTAAGAATTTTTTCTCGATACTGGCGAAACTGATGAACTTCCTCTGCCTTCTGCATATCTTGTTGCTGGGCCAAAGCTTCACTGTATAGTACAGGTTCATCAGTTGTTTGTCTTGGGAAAATCATCAAAAGACATTTTAAATTCATTTTGGAATTTGGCTTTGAATTGTTTTCTTAAGGAATAAAGTGATTAAAAGACCCAACTCTAGCTATGGCAAAAGCATCACAAAGCTCTTTTGCCAATGTCCATCATCATCTTAGTCTAAGAGTCATATTGACAATATATCAGTAACTTATACTGAATTTAAAGAAGCAAAGACTACTATATCATATGGGAAATTTTTAGTGCCATTCATTTTTATTTTTGTCATGCTTTGGGGTCACTATCTCTTTTTGTCTAACTGCATAAGATGATTATGAAATACATTTTATTTTCTAGGAAAGATTATTCTGTTTCTTTTGAATCTATGAAGTCAAAAGTAACAATCTTATTTTAAAATTGTCATCATTCCTCAAGAGCATGCATTCATTCCTCAAGATTATCCCTATGGCTGAACTTCAAATCAGTGTAAATCTATTTAAGCATAGGCTACCTAGTGTGAATACTCTGTAACTCTGTTTGCCCCAATCATCAAACTTGAAGTTTATTTGAGGATGTCAAATCTTTTCAATAAACATTTATTTATAACTCACAATATGAGAGTTGCTATTATGTTAAGAATTAAGGACTGTGGGAGAACACTGAAATTGATTTTACCCTCAAAGAGTTTCTATTCAATTGAGGGATATAATACAGATACAGATAATTTAAAAATTAATATTTAAGGTAAGAAAGGAGAGAACACAAAGACTAGGATATCAGGGGAAAATCACATAGAAAGTAATGCCTAAAATGGTCTTTAATGGAAACTAAAGATTCTAAGACATAGAAAAGAGGAAGGAGTGCCTTCCAAGCATGAAGGACTGCTGTCTATGACACCACAGATATAAAATGCTGAATCTGGGGAACAGTTGGTATAGCAATTTGACTGGAATGTTGAGTGCATAAAAGGGAATATATGAAATCAATCTGTAAAGGGAAGTTGGAGTTATATCATGGGCAATTTTAAATGGTAAGGTGATAAGTTTGTATTTTATCCTAGAGGCAAGTGGAATCCAATGAAGATTTCTGAGCAAGACAGTGATGAGCTCAGACCTGTTCTTATTTTAGTAGTTATTTACAAGAAAGCTTGGACAGAGAAGAAACAGGAAACGATGAAATCCAAGGGAAAGGCCCTAACTATCAGAAGACCTCAGTTCAAATCTAGACTCAAGACAGTTTCTTTTTGCCTGTACTAAGGTAGTAGCAGTGAGTGAAGAGAAAGGAATGTATAAGAGTTGAAAACTAATTAGATAAAGGAGTAGGAGAGAGAATAGTATTTTCTAATCAATAACCAGGATAAAAGCATACAATTGCAGAGTTGATCTGAAGCTGGAAGGGCTATAAAAGTCTTCAAATCATTGTATGGATGAGGAAATCAAAGTTTTGTAAGGTCACATAACTTTCCCAGAGTTATCCAGGTGAGAATAGTCTGATGCAGGATTAAAATCTGGCAATTCCTGGTGACAAGTCCAGAATTTTATCTGTTTTACCACATTGTCTTTTATTTACAACATGTTGTTCAAATTTACAGATTACACAGAGCTGCAAAACAATACTTAGCATATAAGATGGCAGAGTCCAAATCCAAAAAAATAGTGACAGAATAGACTCTGGTTAAAACATCAAGATTATTTTTAATAGAGTGGGAAATCTTACTTTGGGGTGCAAAAAAGGATATGAATACTACAAGTGAAAGATGGAAGAGTATGATAAGAGAATTTTGTTTGAAAAAAAAAATCCAAGAATTTTAGTGGACTTCAAATTTAATATGCAATAGTAGTGTGATGTAACAGCAGGAAACATGATCTTGGAACTGAAGAAAGGCAGTTTTCAGATAAAAGAAGGTTATAATTTCATGAGATCCCATCTGGGATATGGTATACTGGACATCACAGTTTAAGAAAGTCATTGATAAGTTAAAGGAGAACCTGAAGGTAACCAAAAAGTCTGAGGATGTTTAATAATATATGATATGGTGATAGGTTGATGGAATGGAGTGGAGGATTAGTATTTTGCCTAGAGAAGAAAACTCATCTTCATGTAAATGAAAGTCTCTCTCTCAAAAAAAAAAAAAATTATATCTATTTTGTTTGGACCCAGAGGATAGATCTAGGAGCAACGAGTGAAAGTTAGAAAGTGAAAATTTTAGACTTGTCAGAGGGAAAAAAAAAATCTTAAAAGAGTTGTCTAAAAATGGAAAGAATTGTTTAAAGAAAAGGTAGGTTCTTCCTTTCTGCATGTCTTCTGCATCAATCAGAAGCTAGATGACTACTTCTCATATGTGTTATAAAGAATGATTGGGGAAGTAGATATGTGTTGGGTTGATGACTGCAGAGGTTCCTTTGAGCTCTTAAATTCTATGATTCTGTAGTTTGTAGAGGGTATATGAATTGGACTAAATGGCTCTTTCAACCTTAAGATTTTGTGAAGAATGTTCTATTTTTTGATATTTCAATGGCACACTGAAATAGAACAAGAAGTTGGAAATATGGGACTGGAGTACAGGAAGAAAAAGTGAGGACTAGATATACTTATGGAGTTATTTACCTCAAATGATTATTAAGCTCATGGGATCATATGAGCTCACTGAGATATACAGAGGGAAGGAGAGAGCCACAAAAAAAACCCCATATTTAGGATCAAATACAACTTTCTGATAAACTCTCACTGAAATAAAAATGCCAGGTTATATAAAACTCAAGATTTACATGTCTGATTTGTATTCAAGAATATGAGAGATATTTATTTCTAATTTATCGCTGCTACAGATACATCTTATACTGGCAATGTAATCTCAGCTATAAGAATACAGATTTCCACATTTATTCATATTTACTGCAACTTACCGGAAATATGGAGTAATATCTAAAGGTGCTAATTCTTTCTTCATTGGTTGACCAGTTATGTCAGTTGTCACTACAGTTTGTATGGGTTCAACACCAGAAGGTTTTTTTGTTTCTTCATAAGTTATACCATTTGTAATAAAAAATATATATAATTATTTTTAACTTTAAAGTTTGCATTGATATCATTTTATGTCACCCCCATTTCAAAATGTATACTTTCCACTCCTAAATACTGTATTTAAATTTTTTTTCATATATTCTTTTTTTTCTTTTGTCATTGTTTGGCTTTGCCTTGCTTAGTGTGATTTTATTGATAATTTTAATTTGTGTTTAACATCTAGTTTCTATTGCTTTACTTTATAGCTTAACAACAGACATAGCAAAAAACTATCTTACTTTAGCTTAGAAAATTTAACTAAAAAATAAATATTTATTGAATCCCTGCTAAATTAAAGGTCCTATAGTTATCAGTAAATAGCCTTAAAGAAAGCGCTGACTGGGTTGTGAAGACACAGACTTTTGATGCTGGGAGATAGAAAAGTAAATTTTCTCACACTAATAATTTTACACTTCAGAGCCTCAAACAGATCCATATAGATGAAATAAACATCATTTTCTAATAACTAAGTAAGGAAGGGACTGGAGTGCATACCATATTACCACATAAGAGAGGAAGAATCTACCTGGGCTTCTTCAGAAAAAGAATAACCAAACAGAATGATATGGCTCTAGGGAAATGATATAATCTCAAGATATGTAGATTTTGAGTAGAAAAGCCTAATTTTGGCCAAAGTCCCCTGGCTATGTAAATAGATCTTTTTTCAACAGCATCTCATGGTTTTCCTCATGAATTAAGATTTTTAGTAATGGAGGCACTCAGAAGATCCTTAAAATAAAGTGATGGGGGAAAAAAAAAAAAACACTGCGATGGTGGGAGACACATAATCATGTTACTGATTGGATTGGATAGAGAAGGCTTTGGTATCTCATATGCCCATAATTATTAGAGAGTCATGGAGAAACAGAGGAAATAAATTTATTCACATAAACTGTGAAAGGGAGTATCCTATAGTAAAAGCAAATGAATTCATAAGATCATAAATTTAAATTTGGAAGGAACATTCAAAGTTATCTAATCCAATCACTTCATTTTACAGATAAGAAAAAGCTTAGCAAATTGCTTAAGCTCATGTTATTTAGTATCACTTCAAATGGAGTAACACAATTGAATGTTATCAAAGTTAAAAGGCTGAAATATTTGAAATGTAGGGCTGAATTGGTGCTTATTTTTCTAATCTATCCCACTGATCTCTTTTTATATGTTTTAAATATAAATCATTCTGAGGACTCCTTCATAATAGTTTGAATTTTTGTAATGTTTCATCTCCTTTATGCCACTTTTCTTAATTAATGTCCTTGAGAGTCTTAATCTGGTTTTCTTCCCTATGAATTTCATTATAATTTTGGGTGATTTCTTAAAATAATGAGTTATCTGGTATGACACTTCTCCTTGGTGGACAAAAGTACAATAAGAACTAAGCAGTTCTTTTCTCACCAATTATTAATATTGTTCCACCCAATTCAAGAAGTAATCTTATCTTTTATTTGATCCAAATTGGCTAATATAGAAGCATTTTTGCATAACTTCATATATATACTGGATATCATATAGTTTGTCTTCTCAATGGGTGGAGATAGAACTGGAAGTGGGGGAGAGAATTTGGAACTGAAAGTAAGAAGGAATTCTATAGAATGGGAGCTAGAGCAAAGCAATTAGGGAGAAAAAAAAGCATTCAATCCCTTGCCTTGCAGAAGAATCATTATCATAACAATAATAATAAAAACACTTTGAACTCAAATGCAGATCATACCAAGGGGGGGGGGCGGGGGGGGAAGCCTTTAGGATGTTGTGAGTTCTGGAAAGGGCTTTTTATTTCATTTATTTATTTATTTATTTTTGCTGAGGCTATTGGGGTTAAGTGACTTGCCCAGGGTCACATAGTGAGGAAGTGTTAAGTGTCTGAGGCTGGTGCTCTATCCACTGTGCCACTTAGATGCCCCTTAGAAACTGCTTTTTAAGGATTAGTTGAAGCATATTTAGATTAGCAAACAAAAGGCAATATTCAATTATTTCAATTATCTACTGAAATTAATGTCATATTACTCATATCTATAAATCAGTTCTAAATTTGAATGATCAAACTACTAGGATTATTGCAATCTAGCTATTAATTAGACCTATAGTATTTCTCCTTTTACCTTTCTTTCTCCCTCTCCCTTTTTCCTCTGTCCTCCCTCTTCCCCTCTCCATTGAAACTGCTCTGGAAATTCTCAGTTCAATACTCATGAATGGTGGGATTCATTTGGTCCATGAATGAAATCAATACCTTCTTCCATGCTCTTAGTTATATCTTCAGGCTCTCCCTCAGCTTCAGCTTTCTTGGTAAATTTGTTGATAAAATGTAAGCGAGCTTGAGCAGCCTGGAAAACAAATGTTAGAAGACAAAATCTTTGAAAATGGCTGACTATAATCATTTTTACAAAACCTCCAGGAAAAGAAGAAAATGTGAAATTAGCAAAATTGTTTTAGCCATGTCTTAACAAACAGGTTAGTAAGTGATCAAACACATTAAAATATTGAAAAGTTATTGGTTTTGATACGTGGAACCTTTTTTTTAATCTGTCAATGAATGAGCAACTCTATAAATGTGTCACATGTTATAATTGACTACATTGTAAGCTTCATGATGATATTATTCATATCTAAATTGTCTTTGTACCTCAATACTTGGCAAAGTGCTATGTATCCAATAAGTGCTTAACAAATTTACTGAATGAATTATTTATTGAAATTAATGTCATTATATAACTCATATCTATAAATCAGTTCTAAGTATGAATGATCAAACTACTGGGATTAATTAAATTAGTCATCAAATATAGCTACTAATTAGACCTATAGTATCATATTTCAAAGTTATGTACTCCATCAATCTGTTGTTAGTTAAATTTATTATCACCAAAAAGTAACCACTCTATGAATATAACTACATGTAGTTACTACTAATGACTACTGTATTATAGACTACTAATGTAGTCTCTGAAGTGAATAAAAAGTTTAAATGATAAATAATCCCTGTTCTTATGGAACTTTACATGATAGTAGCAGGATAGAACACATGCAAAAATGATACCAGAAAATATGATGAATGCATAAATATGATATGTGTACAGAATTCTTTAAGTTCTGATGTGGAGGAGGTTTAAAGGCAAGAGACTATGAACATGCATGTCTTCATAAGGTTTTCTTATGTATATACAAGTATATATTTAAGCTTCATTCTTTGGAGAGAAGAATAGGAATGAGCATAGTTAGGGCTTTGTAAATGAAAATAAACTTCCAGCATTTACAAAAAAAGACTACAGATTCTTTGGCCACAAAAAGTATCATAAAAGAGCTAACTTTTTATAGTTATCAAGCAGATGTAAGATTGACAAAATATCATTTGATTAGAAAAGGACAGGAAGAAAGGAAGGAAGAAATAAGTACTGTTTGAAAAGTCATTTATTCAATATTATTAAGTTCCCTCAACCCTTCTCAAGTGGTTGATTATAAATATATATTTCATATATTTTGTTGCTTTTAAATCACTCCAAAATGAAGACAACTAAAATAACCTCTCGGATTGTAATTACCTTGATAGATCTGCCTGGCTCTGCAGATTCCCATGCTTGTTTCATTGCTCGGATTTCATCTGCTCTTTCTGTATCCTTTTTAACTTCCAAAATATCAGTCTCAAGCTGTTCAGTGACCAGGCGCAACACCCAATAAGGTTTATTTGGATCTTGTGGCTGAGGCTAAAATTGAGGAGAGAGTAACCAAAAGGACGATTAGATTTATAAGCTTTTAATGAATGATTGGCATTTTCTAATTTCTTTATGGTTTTTAATTCTGGATTGTTTTCATGCAGCAATCTTGGGTTTTTGGTTTTGTTTTGCTTTGTTTTGTTTTTTAAATCATCCATCTATTTCTAGACATATGTATAATCAATGTGGATCAACTTAGAACAGTGATAGAAAAAAAATTGATACTTAATGTAACATGTTACCACATCTGTTTTCTTTTTTTCAGTATTACTGAACTTGAAAATCAGACTGAAATATATGAGAAAGGAAGGGGAAGGAAATAGTATGAAATAATGTTGTCCCATTAATTCCTGCATTGCAAAAATGAAGAACAGGAAAATAAGGTTCCAAAAAAATTTCCTTACTTTCAGCATTGGAAAGGATTGTATTTTTATAAGGCTTGTGATAACGAAATTAGGACCATATATTTAGAGTTAGAAGGAGTTTTAGAAATTATCTAGAATAACTCTCTGATTTTAAAGGTGAAGATAATGAAGTCTAGAGCAAAAAAGTCACTTGCCCAAGATCATACAGGTAGTAAGTGGCAAAACAGAAAACCAATACAAACAATCAATGTGTTGATAACAAATTGAGTGCACTCTCACTATAGTGTATTGTCTATTAATTGTCCCTAAATCCAAAAGAATTCATTGAACAAAACGTTTCCATTTACAAAAGGGATTAGGACATTATTTGAGATAAACTAATAATAAAGTTTAATGTAGAGAAGAATGATTCTATACTTTCTATATTTCAATGAGCCAAGTCAAATATGTGCCATCTTAGAAAAAAGAGATGGACTATATATCTCGTTGTAAGTATATTACAGAAAGGTATAAAGTTCCTTAACTATAAATCCCATTGCTGGGATATATGTAGACAGAGAATCAAAGTGAGTCTAAAAAATAGAGGTAATAGGGTCCACAGGGAAGAGAAAAGGGGGCTGAATTGAATCCACACAATATTTGAAAACACCCAACAATGGAATTCAATAAGTATTGTGATACAAGAGCCACCTGCCAGTGGCTGCTGGAGATCTAACTCAGACCTGTAGAATGGATCTCTTCATGTGAGAAGAAGATGATGATGATGATGATGATGATGATGATGATGATGATGATGATACAAGGAGATTGAGAGGCAATGATATTGTCTGACTTCTCTTCCCTCTTGCCTCCAATTTATTTCATTCCCAATTCGCAAGGAACATCTGTGAAGGCTGCTTTGCAACTTCTTCGAGTTTATGATTCACAGCTATGGAGGCTCTTAGAGAATTGACCTGCCCCTTCACTTAGGCATGGTTCTTAATAATTCCCTGTTTGTTATTTTATGGAAACAAGATTATTTCCCCCCTTCCCCAACAACATGGTCAGTAAGTTTATGCATTAGCTGTTATCGGAGTCCATATGCTAAGGTATATGAGTCCACATGCTAGAGAGTGCAAACAGCACTATCACCTCTGGAAGGTTGCAGAGTGAGATACTATAGCAGATATTTAATCTTGTGAGATGTCATGGAGGCAAATCAAACAAAGAAGAGAACTGTAGTCAGAACAAGGATTTTTCATAAGTCTCTCATCAGTCTCCTGGCTCTGCCTTTTGATGTATTGGCCCATTTAATTAGCCCGAGTAAAAAAAGTCTTACCCAGTCACTTTCTCCCTTTCGAGTTCCCCACAGGTTACTGAAGGAACTCTGGGAGGGTCCTTCTCACAAACACTCTTGAATGCAGCTGGTTCTTCTTGTCCATGTTTGGGCACCATACATTGTAGATACAGGAGCCACCTGCCAGTGGCTGCTGGAGGTCTAACTCAGACCTGTAGAATGGATCTCTTCATGTGAGAGGATGATGATGATGATGATGATGATGATGTGATGATGAGATGATGATGACATAAGGAAAACTGAGAGGCAGTTGCTGTTCTCTAAACTCTCTCCTCTTCCCTCTTGCCTCCAATTTATTCCATTCCAAATCCCACAGGAACATCTGTATAAGTAAAGGCTGCTTTCAACTCCTTCAAGTTTATGATATTCACAGCTGTGGAGGCACTTGGAGAACTGACCTGATTTTTCACTTATGTATTGTTCTTAACAAATAAGCAATCACATATTTCCCAATCTTATATCAAGGGGCCCAAATAAAAACAAAAACAAAACAAACTTGTTTTAATTGATCTAGAACTTTTCTTGAAAAAAAAATCCCAACAAAACAAAATATAAAAAGATATTCCATTCAAAATGATTACAGAATGAAAACAATAATTCACATTTGAAATATAAAAAATTTATACAGAGTTAAAATGGGACATTGGAATTGAATTTGTCATTCTTCAGGTGATATTATTTATATATCAGGCATGGCAATCAAAATTTTAGACAAGGGAACCAAAGAAACAGACATACTTAGAGAAGTTAAGTAAGGAAACTACAATGTGTTTAAAGACATAATATGTAATAAAATAATAGATATATAGAAATATAGACATTTAAATACAAATATTCAGGAAATGTCATAACTTCTGATTACTAAAAGGAAAAGTTAATAAAATTACATGAAATAATACTCATCAAAGTATAATATTTGGGGACTTCAATATATCCCTCTCATACTTAGAAAAATATTTTTAAAAGAGATGTTAGGATCAGAATAGAATTTTAGGAGAGTATTATGGACTCTTGGTGACTACTTAAGGAGAAATGAAGTAGTATATATAGTTTTTATCTTTATGAAATATCAATATATAACTCTCAACAATGGAAATTATGGGACCGTATAATAAAATTTTTAGAATATAGTCAAAGAAATAATTGGAAAAATATGTCTTTAAACACTTTCATTAAAAAAAGAGAAGAGATCATCAAATTAGAGATGCAATTTTAAAAACTTACAAAACAATGAAACACTGCAACTAAGAACAACAAAAAGAAAAAGAAAAAACAAATTGCCACCCTCAAAAATAATAAAAAATGAATTTAAAACAAATAGAGAAAATAAAGGGGATTAGAAAGTATTTTTACTCAATGAAACATAAATAAAATATTAACAAATGAAATAATTTTAAACAAAAATAAATAATGCCTATGTTAAAAGACAAAATAAAAGTAATCCTACAAAATAAAATTGAAAAAATTCATATATGAAATAAAAAAATCCAGAAACAAATTTACAATTGAATTCTATCAAGCAATCAAACAACTAAATCTAATAACACAAGTGGTTTGTAGAGATTGAGAAAGACGCATTCTTCCAAAATCTTTCCTGAGGACAATATTGGTTTTTGTTTTTGTTTTTGTTTTTTGTTTTTTTGAAGCTTACAATCCACTTTTTTAAAAATAGCTTTTCATTTACAAGATATATGCATGGGTAATTTTTTAGCATTTACCCTTGCAAAACCTTCTTTTGCCACTTTTCCCTTCCTTCTCCCTACCCCCTCCCCAAGATATCAGGTAGACCCATACATGTTAAATATATTAAAGTATATGTTAAATACAATATGTATACATATACATATCCACATAGTTATTTTGCTGCAAAAAGAAAAATCAAACTTAGACATAAAGTAAAAATAACCTGGTGAAGGAAATAAAAAAATGCAAGTGGACAAAAACAGAGGGAGTGGAAATGCTATGTTGTGGTTCATACTGATTTCCCATTGTTCTTTCACTGGATGTAGCTGGTTCTCTTCATTATTGACAAATAGAATTGATTTGGTTCATCTCATTGTTGAAGAGAGCCATGTCCATCAGAATTGATCATAATATAGTATTGTTATTGAAGTATATAATGATCTTCTGGTCTTGCTTATTTCATTCAGCATCAGTTCATGTAAGTCTCTTCAGGCCTTTCTGAAATCATCCTTCTGGTCATTTCTTACAGAAAAATAATATTCCATAACATTCATATACCACAATTTATTCAGGCATTCTCCAATTGATGGACTTCCATTCAATTTCCAGTTTCTAGCCACTACAAAAAGGGCTGCCACAAACATTTTTGCGCATACAGGTCCCTTTCCCTTATTTAATATCTCTTTGGGATAGATGCTGAGTAATAACATTGCTGGATCAAAGGGTATACACAGTTTAATAATCTTATGAGCATATTTCCACATTGCTCTCCAGAATAGTGAGATGCATTCACAATTACACCAACAATGTATCAGTGTCCCAGTTTTCCCATATCCCCTCCAACATTTGTCATTACCTTTTCCTGTCATCTTAGCAAATCTGAGAGGTCTGTAGTGATATCTCAGAGTTGTCTTAATACCAATTTCTCTGATCAATAGTGATTTGGAGTATTTTTTCATATGGCTAGAAATGGTTTCAATTTCTTCATTTGAAAATTGTCTGTTCATATCCTTTGACCATTTGTCAATTAGAGAATGACTTTATTTCTTATAAATGTGAGTGAATTCTCTATATATTTATATATCTTTATCAAAGGCTTATACAGCTTTTGACTGTAAAAATGTTTTCCCAGTTTGTTTCCCTTCTAATCTTGTCTGCATTAATTTTGTTTGTACAAAGCTTTTTAGTTTGATATAATCAAATTTTTCTATTTTGTGATCAACAAAAACAAAACAAGAACCTCTAGTTCTTCTTTCATCACAAATTCCTTCCTCCTCCACAGGTCTGAGAGGTGAACTATCCTATGTCCCTCTAATTTATTTATGATCTCGTTCTTTATGCCTAGGTCATGAACCCATTTTGACTTTATCTTGGTGTACAGTGTTAAGTGTGGGTCAATGCCTAATTTCTGCTATACTAATTTTTAATTTTCCCAGCAGTTTTTGTCAAACAGTGAATTCTTATCCCAAAAGCTGGGGTCTTTGGATTTGCCAAACACTAGATTATTAAAGTTATTGACTATTTTATCCTGTGAGCTTAACCTATTTCACTGATCAACAAGTCTATTTCTTAGCCAATACCAAATGGTTTTGGTGACCACTGCTTTGTAATATAGTTTTAGATCTGGTTCAGCTAGGCCACCTTCACTTGATTTTTTTTTTCATTAGTTCCCTTGAAATTCTTGACCTTTTGTCTTCCAGATGAATTTTATTGTTCTTTTTTGTAGGTCAATAAAAGAGTTTCTTGGGAGTCTGATTGGTATAGCACTAAATAAATAGATTAGTTTAGGTAGCATTGTCATCTTTATTATATTCACTCAACCTATCCAAAAGCACTTAATATTTTTCCAATTGGTTAGATCTGACTTTATTTTTGTGGAAAGTGTTTTGTAGTTTTGCTCATATAGTTCCTGACTTTCCCTTGGAAGAAAGATTCCCAAATAGTTTATGCTATTGGTAGTTACTTTAACTGGAATTTCTCTTAGTATCTCTAACTGTTGGATTTTGTTAGAGATATATAAGAATGATGCTGACGATTGACATGGGTTTATTTTGTATACTGCAATTTTGCTAAAGATGTGGGTTATTTCTAACAGCTTTTTAGTAGAATCTCTGGGGTTCTCTAAGTATACCATAATTTCATCTGCAAAGAGTGATAATTTGATTTCTTCATTACCTACTCTAATTCCTTCAATCTCTTTCTCAATTCTTATTGCAGAAGTTAGCATTTCTAATACAATATTGAATAATAATGGTGATAGTGTGCAATCTTGTTTCACTCCTGATCTTACTGGGAATGATTCCACTTTATCCTGGGGACAATATTGTAATGATTGTGGCATTACCTAAGTCAATATGAAATAAAACAAAGGAAAAACAATAAAACAATATCTCAAATGCAAAAATATTGGGCAGAATATTAGCAAAGAGGCTCCAACAACAAATTTACAATATTATACTCTATGTCCAGAAATGCAGACTTAATCCATTATTAAAATTATAAAACCAAATGTAATAAAAATCATATGCCTATATCAGTACAGAAAATGCTTTTTGACAAAATATAACATCAAAATTATATTTAAAACATTAAAATGGTAAATAGACTTTTCCTCAATGTGGTAAAAAACCTCCTTGTAAAACCAAAAACAGGCATTATCATAATGAAGAAATGGTAAAGGTCTTTCCAGTAATATCAAGGATAAAACAAGCATTTCTATTATCACCACTATTATTTGATATATTTATAGAAATACTAGTTACAGAAATAAAATGAGAAATAGAAAATTTAAGGGAATGACTACAAAGAAATAAAATTATTGCATTTTGCAAATGATACAATTTGCTGAAAAAACATAGGATTCACCTAAGATTAATCAAAAGGATAACTTAAAAAGTAGTAGGATAAGAAATGAACTTATATAAATCATCAAACTTTTGCATGTTATCTAAAAATCAGGATGAGATATCGAAAAAATTCATTCAAAATTACTGCAGAATATCTTACCAAGATTTAAGAATTATATGAATATAACTGGGTAATCTTTTCTAAAAATAAAAGAGCACATAAATAATTGTATATGCACATGTACATGTACTTCTCATCTTCCAGCAAAGTGTTTCTGCATACTATGAGCCACTGAGAAGTAACACAAGAGCACTAGGATAGTGAAGGTAGGTCAGAATTATGAATGGAAGAGCCAATGTGAAAGAAAAACTGCCTTCAAATCAGTTTTGCTTATGGCCATTCCAGTTTGATGTAGTCAGAATTAAAAATACTAGATCCTCAATAAAAATGGACCCTTCATGGGATGTTTTATTGATCAAATTGCATATAATTAAATTTAAAAGATTTCTTTTTGATTAAAAAATAAACTACCAAATTATGAATCATTTCTTAAATATTTACCCACATGTGCATGTACAATTTAGTTTCTCTATTTTGAAAATTGGAATTATGATAGCTATAGGAGACTTACATATGTGATACCAGAATTCTTGCCTATGAGAAGTCAAGCATTGTCAAAATTCACATTTCATAAAATTATTTAGATGAAGAATGTCATTCTTACCTGAGGTTCAACTTTAGGTGCCACTTTTTCTTTAGCTGCCTTCTCTTTTTCTGCCTTGTCAGCTCCTTTATCTTTACCTTTTCGAGTTGTTTTTACAGTAGATGTGGTTTTTTGCCCATCGGTAGACCCATGGACATCTGTAAATCCCATGGAAATTAATTCTTCATGTTTTTCTGAATGTGCTATAAAGTTATATATGATTGGGATTGAAAAGTTTTGAAAAAACAAATTCAATGCATCTATGCTAAGAAGGAAAACTGTCAATTAAGAAAAATTTTGCATCAAATATTTCTAATATCTAAAATAAATAAGGTATTAACATTGACAAATACATACATACATAAAGAACCCCTTCTAAGCTAAATAAGTTGAGGTATATTAATATAATTGAATGCTACTGATTAATAAGAAATTATGAATATGAAGATTACAGAGAAGTATGAAAAGGCACATGAACTGATATAAAATGAAATAATTAATCACCAAAACAATAAGTACAAATACAAGATAAATAGAAAGAACAATGACAAAAGTTAAAACTAAATAAACACTGTGAAATTATAATGATCAATTTTGGCCCTAAAGATGAGTTGGAGAAAAAATGAATATTTCTTTTGCAGATAGGAAAGACTGTGTGTGTGTGTGTGTGTGTGTGTGTGTGTGTGTGTGTGTGTGTGTATTTTGCCAAACTATTTTTCCCCTTAAATTTTTTTTTTTGATTAAAGATATCTCTGAGAAGGGAACAGAGGAAGGATGGTGCTGTAAAAAATTAAATATAAGCATCCATTTTAGAAAAAGAATATCCATTTTCCAATAGATAAATGATTAAAGTATATGAACAAATATATCCCAAAACAAGACTTATAACTAATTAAAAGCTATATAAAATATTCTTCCAAATCACTTCTAAGAAAAGCTAAAATCATAACAAATCTGAAATTTCACTTCATTCCAAGCAAATTGGCAAAAATGACAAAAAATATTTTACATTAGAGGGAAGATGTGAAGATTTGGACATGAATATATTTGTTGGTGAAGGCTAATTAATTTAATAATTCTAGAAAGAAATTTGTAATTTTGAGGGGGGAAATGACCATGTTCATATACTTTGATCCAGAAATTGATTCCTTGGCATTATTATAGATAAAATAGAAAGATCCAATTTTTACAATTATGTGCACGTATGTTTGTAACAATAGTTTTGTGCATGTATATTCACTCTATAACAGTAGTTTTGTGTTTGCATGTTGTGGGGATAGCAAAGAAGTGAAAACAAAGTGGATGCTCATCAACTGAAGGATGGATAAAAAACTGTGCTATTAATGAATGCAATAAAATATTAGTATGCCACAAGAAAAAATGAATTTGAAGAATTCAGATAAACTGGGAAAGATCTATATGAACTGATTCTAAGTAAAGTAAGCAGACACACACACAAAAAATGACTATTACAAAATAAAGAAAAGAACAATAACACAAAAGGGAACAATGTATAATGATCATTTTTGACCTTAAAGAAGACATGAAAAAATCACACTGTGTTTTAGAAACAAAACACATAAGAAGACAGATAGGTTAAAATGTTGTTGAAACTATGAATTGGTTCAGTAATTTTGGGAAAACAATCTAGAATTAAGTTCTGGTAATGTTTCCTTCCCAGTATAAATTACATGCTCCCCTTACCACCACCCTTCTTCTTTTGATGTTCATCGGGCACTTATAGAACATTAAATGATCCTAAGCATTTAAATTTTAATGCTCAGTAATGAACAAGATTATAGAAATAGACTTCTTCAGTGCTACACTATCTTTTTCCTAAAAAGAAAAACATGAGAAAGAAAAAAAATTAGTTCTGAAGATGGGCCTATAACAGACATACCAAGATCTGGAACAGGGCTTCCTTTTTTCTTCTTGATTACTATTTTAGGTTGTTCTGCAAGGGGAAACAAAAACAAAAAAGGCAAAACAAGCGGCACTTCTCAGCCATTTAGAAAACAACTCATAAGGAAAAAAATAGAGGATGCTCCCAATCTGCTTAAATAGAATTGAATTGTTTCAGAATAGCTCAAATAACTCTTGGTTAAGTTCTAAGAAATCAAAGAGGTAAAGATACAAATAGACAAAACAGAACAGAACAGAAAGTTCTATGAGTTGACATGGATCCCTGAAACGTTAAATAGTTTTGTATGGTCTATGTAGGGAATGCAGGTAGAGAAGCAACTCAAACCTTAGATGCAGGACCACAGATGTCTTCCTGTAATGTCAGTGATGCTACTTGATGGGTTAGACATAAGCATTTTTATCAATTGGAACTGACAAGAAGGACTAAGTTTATTTTAGAAGCCTCACATAAAAAGCCCATGACTCGTGATCCCATCTAGCACTGCTTTTAGGAAGATAAGAATTTAGCTCATTTGGACCCCACTTAAGTTTCCCCTTGAATAATAAGAATTTGAATTTTATTTCCTTAAAGAACTTTACTTCTCTTCTATATATTAAAACAAGGACATATTTAGCTAGAAAAAAGATATAGAACAAACTTAAAAAGAAAAGCTCTCCTCCCATTTTTCTAGAGACAAACACTTAAAAGTGCTATACTAGCTGATATCATCACTATCTGTGGCACGTAATTATCAGGGAAGGGACAGATAAATCCAACTTACTCCCTGGTATGAATAGTTCCTTGCTATGCTGTTTCTTCTTCATGGTCTTGTAATGGTGTGGCCTGGGAGTTTTCTATAGATATGAAGAAAGTGTGTCAATCTTCTCTTCCATTTTCTCTCGCTGATATTCTTAATCCTTTCCTCTTCACACTCTTTCTGCCTCATATGGTGGCTCAATTCAAACTCCTTATTCTTTTATGTAAATTCACGCTAATAATAGCTAAAATTAATATAGCACTTAAAGGTTTGCAAAATGTCTTATTAATATTATATTCAATTATCTTCACAACACGTTGGAGGATAGCTATTATATCCATCCCTATTTTACAGATGAGGTAATTGAGGCAAACAGAAGTCCAGTGATTTATTCTTGTCTGAGGCTGGATTTGAACTCAGGACTTCCTGACTCCTAATAGGTTCAGCATTCTATCCACTATACTGTCTCCAGAACCATTCTGTAAGCATGAGTCCCTAGGTACAGCATGGTATCCTGTAGAGGTTCCATGTATTATGATGATTTTTTTCTAAATCCTTGTACATCCCAACATCTGTATGTGTGCACTGATGCTTTGTCTTTTATTTAGAAGGTTTCCTGTTGAATCTTGCTCACTTCTGGAACTTCTGGTTTCCTCTACCATAGAGAATCCTCTCTTTTTGGTCTCAATTTTCTTCTGCATATATTTCTAAACAAAACCTTATTTCTTTTCAATGGAGAGACACAGAGCTAGTACTAGTTCCATTTCATGAATGGAGTCACTCTTAAGCTATATGAACTCAGTGGGCTATGCTGTGACTTTGTGAAGATAAATGCCCTCCTTAAAGATGCATGAGGAAACAAGAAAAAAGAGCAATCAAAACTTGTCCAGGGAACTTAGGTCTCAAAGACTAAGGTCCTATTTTAATCAAGAGATGTTAAAAGATCCACATCTGAGCATATCTACAACACAAAGATAAACAAATAATAGGGACATGTGCCTAGAAGAGCCAGTGTTCTGGTGGGTGGACTGAACTGACTGACAGATTAGACCCAAAGAATAATTATTAAGATTTCTGTATTCACATGTAAAGAGATTCATAATGGAATATGCATCACATTGTCATACCCTGTACTGTTTCACATTTTAATCTTTTAAGCTAGAGGACATGCTTATCAAATATGCAATTACACAAAGCTGAGAAGGATCTCAAATATGTTAGATAAGAGTCAGGAGCCAAAAAAGATACACTGAAATAATGGACTAAATGGAATAAATGAAATTCAATGAGGACAAATGTAAAGTTTAGTATTTGAGTTCTAAAACTTTAGATGTACAAGATTTTTAAAATTTTTGCTAGAAAAGCTTTCTCATAGTAAAGATGTGAAGGTTTTAGTATTTTGCACATTCAACGTGAGTCATTATTGTGACTGAGTTATGACAGCAATCAAAAAAGACAATGCTATAATGATATGCTAAACTGATTAAGAAAAGTGTCTAGAAAAAGGAAAAAAACTATAGTACTAGGAAACAATTCCCCCAGAGTCCTTTACAATTGTGTGTGTGTGTGTGTGTGTGTGTGTGTGTGTTTCACTATAGGCCTCACATTATATACGCTTCTCTTTTTTAAAATCTATGAGAGCTATATATATAGGCATTATCTCAGGAATCCTACCTAATAAATTCTGCATTCAGGAAAAAGACAATCTTAGTATGATCTCCTTTAGGAATAAAATTTTCATCAAGTTTTTTTTTTTTTTTTTTTTTTTTTTTTTTTTTTTTTAACTATCAATCAGCTTCTTTAAAATGCCTAAGCAAGCATGGCCTTTATGTTCTAGCATTCCATCATCCTAATGATAAGCCTTTATTGTTGGAAAGCTTTTCTACTTCAAAATCCATAATCATGTTTTACTACCAGCTAGTTTTTCTTTACTACCTGGCCCATCTATAGTCATCTTCTGGCATTCCTGGGTTTTTCACATTGTAATTTTGGTTATTTGGGGTTGGCAATTGATTACTAAATAGGACTTTTTGGAAATCTACAGCATGTTGTGAAAAATCCCAAAAAAATGCATAAAGAAAAAAAGAAAGTTACTAAGTCATAAGTGCATAAATATTGTATATTACTAATCTATTTTTATCATTTACTGCCATAAGTATACATACATAAATTTATTATAAACAATAAAATTTTATTAAATCTTCAGTGCAACTGATGTACTATAGGCGAGGTAATCTCTTTGGAAATGCTTCCTCTTCGTCTCTCTACCATCCAGACTCCCTCTGGGGAGTTTCTCCAGTAGTGATCATTGTGATGTGGGGCAGACCTTAGGAAGAGCCCCAAGGCTACCTGGACTTGAGAATGATGTAGTTAGGAATAATGTATTTCTTCTATTAGTCTATCTTGCCTTAGTTTACTTTATATAACCAGGTTGCTGAGCTCAAAAGATCACTGGCTGTGAAATAACAGCCTAATGGTTAGTGATAACTTGGAGCTGAACATTACTTGAAAAATTGTTAGTCAATGGCATCATGTTGCTCAGACTAGTATTAGAGAAAACTTGAAAATAAAAATAAATGTAGGCAGACTACAGAGTTTTAAAGGGAACTAAACTGAAGCAAAAGACCAATCCACAAATCTAAGCAACCCTATATTATTTGCCATGGGCTTTTCACAGGAGAAGGAAATCCATGAAGTAGTTGTTGTAGCTACAGCTATATTGACAGCTGAAAAGACTTTGCTTAGTGTGTGAGATACTAATTTCTCTCATGTAGAAACTGTAACGTTTTATGGGTGAAATGTGATTTTTTGGTATTAAATAAATATGATCAGAATTATTAAAAAATAAATGTTTGGAATTCATAGTCTTCATCTTTGCTGTGACATTTAGAAATGATGCCTTTGTCTCCTGTCATATTATGGCAGAACTTTGGGATGATGGAGTCCCTTGGGCAAAAATAAAATCTTTTAAAGACTCCTAAAAACAATATAAAAAACTATTCCCTCATGACCATTCCTTATTTCTATGTAAATAGATCACTAATAAAATGCCAAACTAAACTTACTTATACATAACATTTTATTTGTAAAGTTTCTGAGATATAAATACTAGAGCTTGCTTTTGAAAACTACATCCTTCCAAATGTGAAATCAATCTATTTTTTGCTTAAGTTTTGAACATTATTGTTGTCTGCATTTAATTTTTGAACAATAAAACCTAATATTTCTTGCTCTACAATATGAAATATGCTATATATCCAAAAGTCTTTTTTATGTAGCAATATCTCCACCTGCTGAAATGTTAAAATATTGTTACTAAAATCATACAAAGATATTTTGCAAATAAAGTTTCATAAATTGAATTTTGTGAAAATATGGTTTCCTTAAGTTACTTGAAAGTTAGTCTATATACAATGATCAATACTGATGGATGTTGTTCTCTTCAACAATGAGATGATTCAAACCAATTCCAATTGTTTAG
The DNA here is from genome assembly GCF_048593235.1 of Sminthopsis crassicaudata. Classification (NCBI taxonomy): domain Eukaryota; kingdom Metazoa; phylum Chordata; class Mammalia; order Dasyuromorphia; family Dasyuridae; genus Sminthopsis; species Sminthopsis crassicaudata. The sequence goes on from NC_133620.1 coordinate 147,261,988, forward strand.
TGATAAAGAGAGCCATCTACACCCAAAGAGAGGACTATGGGAGCTGAGTGTGGACCACACATAGCATATTGACTCTTTCTGTTGTTCTCTTGCGTTTTGTTTTCTTTCCCAGTTTTTTTTTCTTATTGATCCGATTTTTCTTGTGCATCCAGACAACTGTACAAATATGTATATATATATATATATATATATATATATATATATATATATATATATATATATATATATATATATATATATATATATATATATATAAAATTTAACATATATTTTAACACATTTAACATGTATTGGACTACTTGCCATCTATGGGAGGGGGTGGGGGAACGGAGGCGATAATTGGAACAGAAGGCTTTGCAAGGGTCAATGTTGAAAAATTACCCATGCATATGTTTTGTAAATAAAAAGCTTTAATTTAAAAAGAAAGCTAATCTAATAGAATATAATAAATTATGCTTGTCTGACTAGGTGAAGTTTAGTTTTTATCTGTTCCACATATTTTTGGTTCAGAAAGTCAATTTTTTAAAATGTTGACGCTTTTAAGAATCCAAAAAAAAAAAAAAAAATGAGGAAAACCAGAGAACGCATACAATATTTACAAAAAATAATGTTTGAAATAACATTAAATTATGAGATAAAATGCACAAATATAATATGCACATAAATGCAAGAATTTAGGGTAACATACCTCTGAGATCATTTTTCTCCAAATCTTTAAGTGTCTGAACAAATGCTGACTGGTTTTCTGTAAGGGGCCAACTGTTAGACAATACTGTGGCTTGTATGACATATTTATAATTCTGTAATAAAATGCAATATTTAATAAAGAAGCAACATGAATATACAGTATGTCAAATGCAAAAATAATTTGTCCTTAAATTGATAACTCAATACCATTCCTTCAGTGTAAAGACAAAATGATTAGAGTATACAAAGAATGAATGCTGAGATCACAGTATCTAGGATTCAGAATTAGAATCTTGAAAGGCAAAAATTGAATTTAATTAATTTAAATTTTAATTCAATCATTTCATTTTATAGATGAGGAATCATAATCCTTTTTTCCCCTTATTTCAATCAACAAAATCATTATTCCATATGATAATGAGATAGGACCTTATTCCTACTACATGAAACACAAACTAGTTAAAAATGTTGCTCTGTTTTTTAAAATAGAGAATATTATAATTTTTAACAAGTCCTTTTTAAAAAAAAATCAAGACTATCTTGAAGAAAATAAAATAGTTGTTTTAAACTATTATCTGGCAGATATTTCTTTTTATTGTAAATATCTTACCTGTTGGGAAACTTGAGAGTTTTCCTCTACATATGGAAAGCTAATAGTATCATCATCAAGAAGAGGTTGACCACTTTCACTTGTACCAGTAGATCGTGCCTTATTAGCTTTTTGAACTCCTGCAGCAGCTTTTTTCTTGGGTTGTGGCACTTCTGCTTCCTTGTTGGCGACTATTTTATGAGCAAGAACTTGCTTGCTAGCTAATATGGGGAAAATATTCATTCTGAGTTTAAAAATTGATATCATACATTTAATACTATATTATCTTAGTTTGGTTGTATCAATTTTGTTACTATGTCCTGCCATAACAAGCTTTAATTATTTAGTTACACAATATACAATACTGTATACAGTATTGCCTGGCATGGTATAAATGGAAAAAAAGACTAGACTTGGGAATTAAAATCTTGGATTTATATCCCTAGTGGTATGACCTTGAAAAAGGCATATTATATACTTAAATTTGTCTTTTCATCTGCAAAATTGGAAGGGAAAAATGTTTGTATCAGCTACTTTATATCATCATTTTAAAGTGATTTGTAAATGTTCAAGTACTACATAAATTCCACATACTGATAAGCAGATTGGGAAGGAAGATACTATTTTCCTATTTATTAGCCTAAACTCCAAACTCAGTTCCACAGTAAAGGAGAGTATCTAGGATGTCTTATGCCTGCCAGGGCAATCTGGTATACTTATATGAACAACAGAGTATATGAAATATGAAATAATATTGAATAGGCTTCATGTATAATTATGTTTGAATGATACAACTATAAACAGTGAATATTTCCTTAATTGTTTATACAACCTTTTTTTTTTTTTTTTTTTTCTGTTAAGAAGGCTTTATGTTGTATTTACATAAATCTGTGTGCCTGGGTAGGTCAAATTCCAGATATATTACATAGTTATTTCAAATGGTATTTCTCTGATTATTTTTTCTTCCTGACTTGTATTAATATTGTATAGCAATGATAATGATTTTTAATGATTTTATTTTGTAGCTTATTCACTTGTGATATCTCAGTTTCTTTACTAATTCTATGGATTTTCTTTGTACAATATAATATTATCTGCAAATAGTTATACTTCTGTTATCTTCTATATTTTTTTTATTCTTGATATTTTATTCTAATCATCATAACTATTATTTGTAAAACTATATCAAGTAATATTAGGAAAAAGGCATCCTTGATTTACCCTCATTTTTACTGAAAAAACTTACATTGGATTCCATTACAAAAGAATCCTAACTTCTATTTTCAAATATGTGCTTTTCACCATATTGTATTAGGGTATTTATAAAGGCTTATAAAGATTTTGTAAATTGCACCATCAGAAATGGAAGGGAAAAAAAGGGAAAAGAAAAGAAAAGAATGGAAGAGCTGAACACTACTTGAAAAATTGTTAGTCAATGGCATCATGTTGCTCAGACTAGTATTAGAGAAAACTTGAAAATAAAAATGTAGGCAGACTACAGAGTTTTAAAGGGAACTAAACTGAAGCAAAAGACCAGTCCACAAATCTAAGCAACCCTATATTATTTGCCAGGCAATAGTTTTCAGGGTTAGATTTGCAAAATAGACACTATCAGATCCTCATGGCAGAAGATAAAGAGAAAACAGCTTTTACTGGCCCAGCTGTATTTTGTAGTTTCAACATATAGCTCAAGAATTCTCAAGATCATAAACTAAGCAGCACAATTTAGAAGTAATCTGACTACAAGCAGGGATGCCTTACCACTTTGAGATTGCCCCATCCTTTTGCTAAATTGGACAAGTAGAAGTAAATACAATAAGGAGGAAGAAGTGGAGTAGTCAATACTTGCACTTCCTTCTCCTCTTAAATGGTCAAAAGGGAGAATATACACACTTATAATTGGAGGCAAATCTATTATGCTTCAGTATAGGTAGCAATCATGATCTCATGCAGAGCAAAAGCAAAAATAGACCTCATTAAATTAAAGAAGAAAGATATATGTAGAAAGTATCAGACAATAAATTGGTAATATCTGTGATAAAAATATATGTACTATATGGCATTTATTAGCATCTAAATTCTTAAAAGAAAACTTAAAATAGTTAAAGGGAGAAATAGACATATTGCATTAGGGTCCTTATAAAAGTTCTAATAGAAGGGGAACTCAACTAACCTCTCTCAGATACAGATAAATCTAACAAAAAAAAATTGAGATCTGAATATAACTTAGAAAAGTTATATTTGATAACTTCTGAATATTATTGAATTAGAAGTTTTTAGTTGTGAATGACATTTTCACAAAAACTGACTGAACTAGTGAATAAACATCTCCAACAAATGAAAAAAAGAATAAGAACATATTAAATGCATCTTTATGGACCACAATGCAATAAAATTTATATTCAATAAAGGATTTTTAAATAAAAAGAATAAAAGTAATTGGAAATTAAATAACTTAATGCTTAAGAATAGGTGAGTCAAAGAAAGAACATTGAAAAAAATCAATAATTTTAAACATAGTGACAACAGTAAGACAATAAAATGAATGAGATAAATGGTGAGACCAGACCTCTCATAAGGATGATAGCTTCAATTTATGCCCTAATTGTGACTTCAGACTTTGCAGTAACAAGTTGAACTATAGCTAAAACAAAGCTGCAGGCATTCAATTGTCTTGAGTGAATACTTCCCCTCCTAATCCCCCCTCCTCTTAATTAGTATTTAAATATTAATGGATAAAGAGTTTGTTAATTACTAGTGTTCTTTTGTGTTTCTGAGATAGATTTCCCCTTTAGAGTGTAAGCCTGGACTTTCCCAGCCAATGGGAGAAAAGGCTTGGGGGAGGGGCTTCTGCATTTGGTTTGTACAATCCTGTGTTTGCAGCTAGTGCTTTACATTCCTTTACTGACACCTTGTCTGTTGGGAGTTACACTTTCTCACAAGATCATAATAAATCCTTTTATTTATTTATTTTGTTTTTTACCTTGAGAGTCCTTGATTTTAATTTGGGTAAGGGTCACTGTCCCACACAGTTTTGGGGACTCATCCAGGATATTTCCTGTTCATGAGAAGTCTCTCCTGTACTGAATCTTTGGGTAGGCGCTCTCCAGAGAATTCTCTGGTGGTCCTTGGATTTGGCTTGGGAACTCCTGCTTCAATCAGGTAAATTCTCAAAAAGAGACACACAGAGAAAGCAAAAATGGAAGTGGTCTAGTAAAGATAGAGGATTAATTCAGCTCAGGAGATGACTAGCTGAGAAAAGTTTGAAATCAGTGAGGTAAGTACACAATCCAGGTGGGGCAAGAAACTAGTGTTGGGGGGGATAAAGTCAAAGCAGTTAGTCTGTAAAAGGATTATTCCCTCTGCTAAGAACTGGTGAGCTGCCTGGGTGACTGGGACTGGGATTGGGATTGGAAGAATTTAAGGCTCCCATTTCCCTTTGCTATTGGGAAATTCTAAGCAATTCAAGTCCATAAGGATTCTCCTATTTTCCTTTGGTAAGATCAGGTGAGTCCTCCATCAAAGAAGACAAAATACTGTGAACCTTGGGAAAGGAACAATCTAAGGTATCTGGCTCTAAAAACCTATCTAGTATCCTGGGAAGATAACCCTTTAGGAAAAATTGGGATGAATTACCAAATGTAAAGGGATTAAATACTATTGTTTTGTTTGGGCTGGCCTCAAGGAACTATCAATCCCCCAAGTTCTGGGTGTACATTCAAAAGAGCTTTTAGTACCCAGACAGCTGGCTCCTATAGCTAGAACTCCAGAACTCCCTCCTCCCTTCCATCCCAAGGTAGGGCCCAGAACTGGAAAATTATTGAATTAGAAAAGTGATTTGTGTTTGTATGTGTGTGCATGTGTGTGTGTGTGTGTGTGTGTGTGTGTGTGTGTGTGCCTGTGTTTTGTTCTTCTGTGTTTCTCTCAGTCAGCAGAATTACAAAGGAAAAGATCTGGCAATCTGGGATTTAAAAGGTTTATTTTGTACATAATTGGATTTATGCAAATATTTAGCTATTGAGAAGAACGGCTAGTTTTGAGATAGGGGAAGTTTTTAACTGCCACTGCCATATCAGAAAAAAGAAAAAAAAAAAAAAGAAGAAGAAAAACCTGACATATTTCTATGGACCTAGAACTGTCCAGTTTGGGTTTACAGAAATAGTTAAAATTATAGAACTGCTAAAATATTTTAGCAGATTCTGGGGTTTTTGACTTAAGTTGCTTGGCACAATCTCTTAGCTAACTTGAGTTAGTCTGTTATATTTTTAAGTAGGTCGAATTTATGTGACTAAAAGCCTTCTAAGGGCTTAAATTTGAGGCTTACTAAAAATTGCAAAGGGAAAAAAAAACAGCCTCTCTGGAATTTTCCATGCTTCTCTCCCTTGCAAAGGTTTATGAAATCTCTCCTGGTTAGGCTGATGTCCCTGATTCTTTTGGGGTCTGCACTGGTGCCTCAACATCTTTGACATGACCCTCCCAGCATTTCTGGCATGGAAGATGGACTTGAAAGAGCAGTTTTCTGCCACCTTAAATTTTGGGGCTGTGTGTGTTTAAATTGGAATTCTGATTCTGAAATTGTATAAGGTAATTATTATTAACCAGTGTGAGCTAAAATTGCAAACTTGTTTGTTCTGGTATAAGATTTTAGAAATATGTGTGCATTGATAGTGAAGAATTGTTACTAGAAATTTAAATCTATATTTTATTTGATTTTAAGTCAAAGAAAATTTTGGTTCTCTGGGAACTTACCTAAAGAGGTCACATGTTTGTATCTCCTAATTGGATGAAGTATATGTAAGCTACTTGCTTGTTAGATTGTAATTTGTAAAAATTGTATGACTTGTGCTTTAATATTTTGTTAGCCCAGCTGGTTATGTGATATAAATTTTGTGAAATTTGTTCCAAAGTTATTTAGATATTTTCTATATTCTGAATCTTAAGGTTTGTCTTACTTTCTCTCTTTAACAAAGAAGCAAAAGCCAGAAAATTTGGCATAATGTGTAATTGCAAAACAAATTGTATTTAAAAAGTGTGTAATATGTCTAAAGATAAATAAGAAGGTAATGAGGAAGTGTCCCTCCAGAGGAAGAGAGCCTGGCTTCAAATTCAAGTTAGGCTTTAATGAAATGACACCAGTGAGATAGCCATCCCAGCTTTCCCCTGGCTCTCCTGCTTTAAGAGGGGTTAATGAAATAACATTGGAATGAATTGTACCTATGTATGGATTGGTAGAGACTACTGATTCTGATAAAGAAACACATTTTACTTCTAAGATTTTATAAGAAAAAAAATGGAGTGGTAATTTCATATATTTGGGCATCTGCCCTCATCAGGGAAGTGGAAAGAATGAATCAGATTCTTAAGAAACAGGATTATTAAATTGACATTAGAGACTAAATTGCCTTGGATTAAATGTTTGCCTAATTGCTTTGTTAAAAAAATTAGAATTGTCCCCGGAAATGATCTGGGACTTTCCCCATATGAGACTAGTTTATCTTATTTGGAAGGAAAAAGAAAAAGCCTTCTTTTGAAACAAAGGATAAGTTTTAAAGGAATCATTATACTGGCAGAGTCATTTCTTTAGCCCTTAGGAAGCAAGAATTGCTGGCCCAAACAACACCTTTGGAATTTGCAGTTTCAGGAGAGTTGGTGCTTACTAAGTCCTGGAAGAAGCAGAGTGGGCAAGACCTTACCAGACAGTATAGATAACTGAGATGGCAGTTTATAGGCTGCCTATAGAGGAACCTCAAGAATGGACTGTTAAGGACAATTTATAACCTCTAAAATTGACTTTGCACCAGGGAAATTAGGAATGTTTTGGTGGGAGGGAGAGGAGATTGTCCTTAGAGGATTTTCTAAAAATATTGGTGTTGTACTTGTTATTTATATTTCCAGAAAGGTTTATAGTGACTCCTCAAATGGAGGAAGTTGAATTAACATTTTTAAAATGAAGAAATTATTAATGTTGATTTTGATAGGGTTCTTTAATGTGAAATTAGCACAATATATTCTATATTCTATGTGAGTTTTAATTAGTTGTATTTAGTCATTTTAAAGCTGTTCCCATTGTTTAGGAAGATTCTGAGAACAGTGGTTTATATTTTTGTCCCTTTGAACATGGTTACTACTTGAATATGTTTTGATATAGATTGATTATTGAGCATCTGAAAATAAAATGATTTGTGTAATGTTGAATTTAAAATCCATCTACTTGGATATGAAGATAAACTGTGAACTTTCTAGGATGAATCTCTTACTGTTATCAGTGTAAGACTGTAGAATACTTAAATAGAATATGTATCCCTTGAGAGTTAAATTCACCTGAAACTTTAATTAATGAGACTTGTTATTTGAGATAAAAATCTCTTGAGTCTGTAGCTGATATTATTTGGAGTTTTGAATTCAGATATGACTGTCTGATGGATTGTCAAGTCAGTAATGCACCATCTGAAAGAAATATGCAGCAAGCTACTCAGAAAAATGATTTTGAATTGTTATGGTGGAGATTAGTATGTGGGCAAGAGTTGGGAGTATAACATTGACCTTTTAATGTAGGATCTTTTTGAGTCAGTTTCCCAGAGGTAATCCTTTGAATAAAAACCCACCTGATTATTCTCGAGAATGGCTATAAAGTGGAATTGTTATTGCATGCAATTAGCTAAAGATGCTTTATCCTGTCATGTATGTGTTCTCAGGCTGAGATCTGAAGGATTAATTTTGATGCTATTATAATAATGTCCCTGCTTTTTCTGTTAGAGCAAATTTCTATAATCAGGGCAAATGTTCAATAGAAATTATTAGCACAATTCAAGCATATAAGATCTTGTAGTTTGCTGTCTGAAAATATGTGGTCATTATGTCCTAAATAAATAGGTGAGTCTTTGACCTAGTTATCTATTTGTAGCTAGATTTATGTGTCTGTCTGTTTTTTTGTTTTTGTTTTTGTTTTTTGTTTTTTAACATTTCTGTTATTGCTGAGGCATATTTATTTGAACAGTTACCTATTCTAATTACTGGCAGCACACATGATTGGAGTGATAAATGACCCCAGATGGGAGTGGGGGCTCAGAATTCCAATTCATGTGTTAAATAGGCTCATTAGACTCCAAATCATAGTTAAAATAATTATTAACTAGACAATAAAGACACTGGATTTGTTAGCAGATCAAGCCATTCAGACTAGAGAAACAATAAGACTGGTATTGGACTACTTGTTGGCTGAAGGTAGAATTTATGGAAAATTAATTTTTTACTGTGTGAAAATTGATGAAAATGGATAACCAGTTAAGGAAATTGTCAGAGACATCAGAAAAGTGGCCTATTTCCCATTCCGGATCTAGTCCTCACTGATGTGATCTATGGTGTAGGGTTTGTTGCCAAAGATGGTGGACATCAAAAGTTGGGGTTTAGTCATGTGAAGAGTTCACAACAGCCATTTTCTTTGGGAAAAGGTAGACTTATTTGAAGGAATTGGTTATAGACAAAATGAAGAGATATAGTAGACACTAGGAATGGCAAATATGAAGTAGTTAGGAAAGTATATGGAAGCCAAATGAGGAGAGAAAGCCATGTCTGGCACATTGATCACAGTTAGGGAAGGCACTGTGAGGGAGAAAGAGATAATATAGCAAAAGTTTTCATCATAAGCAGATCTTTTATGGGGGAAATGTAGTCTGGGGGGTTGCTAAGGTACAAAATGAAGAGGGAAGGTCAGGGAGCCAGGTGGCTGAGCAGGTTCCAAACCTTTCTAAAGAAATATCTTCCAGATAGTCTGGGAAAGTTTAATTCTTAACTTGTGGCAATAAGACAATCTGGAAAAGCTAAATTCCCATTGAGATTGTCTCAAAGATTGTTGTGTCTGTCTTTAAATATGCTAACTACACTGTGGAGACAAGATGGAGTAATTAACAATGGACTACAGAGACCCATGAGGGGAAAAAAAAAGACAAAACAGGTCCAAAGAGACTAAAGACTGAGAAGAAGATGGTTAAGGAAATATATAAAGAATGGTGTGTGAAGTCTTCAAAGGTTAATAAATAAAAAGGAGGGAATGTTTGAAATAAACTAAGTGAAGACCTCTCCCTAAGGATGTGGTGTCATTCTATGCTCTAATTATGACTTGAAACTTGCAATAACAAGTGGAGCTATAACTAATAAGCTGTGGGTTATTTGATTGTCTTGGATCAATATTTCCCCTCCTGTTCCCTCCCCCTCACCTCTTAATTAAGTACTTAGTGGATAAAGAGTTTATTATATACTAGTATTCTTTTGTTCTGGGATAGATTTGTGTAAACCTGGACTCCCTCAGACAATGGGAGAAAAGGCCATGGCAAAGTGGGGGCTTCTGTGTTTAGGATCTATATAATTTTGTGTTTTGCAGTTTGTGCTTTGTACTACTCTACTGACACCTTGTCTGTTGAGAGTTGCCCTTTCTTGCAAGATTGTAATAAATCATTTTTTGGCTTTTTACCTTTAGAGTCTCTGATTCTAGTTTGGGAAATGGTGACTGTCCCACACAATACCAATCAATATTTGGAATACATAAAGAAAAAAAGAGAACAGATAGATTAATTGGGAATTTATCTAAAAACACTAGAAAACCAACAAATTAACTCCCCCAATTAAACAAATGAATTATCTTCACAAAGAGATTAATAAAGTTGAAAGCAAAAATATTAACTAGTTTTTAAAAAAAAAAAACAATAAAATCGATATATCATTAGCTAACTTGATTTTTTAAAAGACAGAATATCAAATTACCATTATAAAAATTGAAAAAATGAATTCATAACCAATAACTAAGAAACTTTAAAAACATTAGAAACTATTCTAATCATATGCCAACAAAACAAATAAAACAAAATAGATAAATATTCATAAAATGTAAATTGGTCCAATTAATAGAACAGGAAATAGAAAAAATAAATAATTCTACCCCATAGAAAGAAATTGGACAAGTTGTAAATAAGCTCCCAAAGAAAAAGTCCTCAGGACTAGGTGGATTGACCAATCATTTCTACAAAATATTTTTAAAACAATTTATTCCAGTATTACACAAACTATTTGAGAGGGGGGAAGGAAAAGTGTAAAATTCTTTTCATGACTAAACATGATCTTGGAACCTAAACCAGGAAGAGTCAAAACAAAATATAGAACAAAATTCCTAATAAATATTGATGCAAAAATGTTAAATAAAAATTAGCAAGAAGCCTAAAGTAATATAATGATTAATCGATTGGATTCAACCAGTTATGTTAGGTGTGGTTCAATTTAGGAAAAACTATAAACTGGTCATAGTAATAACAAAAATGAAAATAAAATTATAATTATAGCAATAAATTCAAAAGAGGCTTTTGAAAACATGCATCACTATTCTTGTTTGTTTCAAGAATAAGAATAAATGAAGCATTTTTTAATATAAAAATATTACCTATTGAAAGGTAAGAGTCAGTATTATATATAATGGGCATAAACTAGAACCCTTTCTAGTAAAATTAAATGTAAAAATGACTATTATCATCATTATTATGGTTCATATAGTGTTAGAAATCCCAGCTACAGCAACAAAATAAGAAAAAAAGGAATAAGCATAAGCAAAGTGGAAAAAAGTTACTATTTGCAGATTATTTGATAAAACATATAGAAAAGCCTAGGGAATTAACTAAAAAGGTTAACTGAAACAATTAAAAATTTCAACAAAGCCCTATAGGACATAATACAATCCCATGAAATCACTACCATTTTTGTATATTACCAAAAAATTTAGTAGAGAGATAGAAAGAGAAATTCCATTTAAAATAAACCATTTAAAATAACCATTTAAAATAACCATTTAAAATAATTGGGAAACTACCTTCCAAGACACACTGAGAAGCTATATAAATATCCTTACAAAATATCTTTTAATCAAATAAAAACAAATCTTAATAATTGGAGTATTATTTACAAGTAAGAATAGTTAATAACATAAAATTATGCTTTTCACCAAAAATAATATATTCATTCAGTGCCACATTAATCTATATATATCTATATTTTTCCCTGAGGCTGTGCCCAGGGTCACACAGCTAGGAAGTGTTAAGTGTCTGAGACCAGATTTGAACTCAGGTCCTCCTGAATTCAAGGCTGGTGCTCTATCCACTGCTGCCCCCTCAGTGCCACATTAATCAAATTGTCATTCATTCATGTTTGACTCTTCTTGATTCTGTAAGCCATAGCACACAAATATTGCCCATGGGTTTTTCTTGGCAAAGAGGTTAGAATGATTTGCTATTTCCTTTTCTAGTGAGTTGAGGCAAAAAGAAGTTAATTGATTTTCCTAGGATCACATTGTTAGGACTCTTATGAGTCTAGAGGATACTGAAGGTCTACTAATTAAACTAGGGAAGGATTATTTTCTAGAGCTAAAAAAACAGGAAAATATATCTGAAGAAAAAACCCATCAAGAATATCAAGGAAAACAATTATTCAATATTGTAATATAAGTGTTAGCATTAGCAATAAGAGAAGAAAAATAAATTGAAGGAATTAGGATAGGCAATGAGGAAACAAAACTATCACTTTGCAGATGATATGATGGTATATTTAGAGAATCTTAAAGAATCAACAAAAAAAAATTAAACAAGTAACAACTTTAACAAACTTTTAAGATACAAAATAAATCCACATAAATCATCAGAATTTCTATGTATTTTACCAATAAAGCCCAGCAGCAAGAGATAGAGAAATCCATTTAAAATAACTGTAGACAATATAAAATATTTGGGAGTCTTTACCTGCCAAGACAAAGCCAAAAACTGTATGAACACAATTACAAAACACTTCGCACACAAATAAAATTAGATCTTAACAATTAGAAAATAACAATTGCTTATGGGTAGGCCAAGGTAATATAACAAAAATGACCATTCTATCTCTAAATCTATTTATTCAGTGCCATAACAATTAAACTGCTAAAAAATTACTTATAGAGCAGGACAAAAGTAATAACAAAATTCATCTGGAAGAACAAAAGGTCAAGAATTTCAAGGGAATTAATGAAAAAACTGCAAATGAATGTGGCTTAGCAGCCATCATCAAAACCATTTGGACTTACTAGAAATAGAGTAGTCAATCAGTGGAATAGATTAGGTTCAGAAGACACAATAGTCAATGACTATAGTAATGTAGTGTTTGATACTCCAGCTTCTGGGATAAGAACTTACTTTTTGACAGAAATTTCTGGGAAAATTGGAAAATAGCATGGTGGAAACTTGGCATTGACCAACATTTCATAGCCTATATCAAAATTTAAATGAGTTCATGATTTAGACATAAAGGGTGATATTGTAAGAAAACTAGTAGAGCAAGGGATTTTCTTCCTGCCAGATCTGTGGAGAAGGGAGGAATTATCCCCAAAGAAGAACTAAAGAATATTATAATATACAAAGTAGATAATTTTGATTAGATTAAATTAAAAAGTTTTTGCACAAACAAAATCGATACAGCAAAGATTGGAAGGAAAACAGAAAGCTGGGAGGAAAATTTCACAGCCAATGTTTCTGATAAGGGCCTCATTTCTAAAATATAAAAAGAACTGACTTAAATTTATAAGAATACAACTCATTCTTCAATTGACAAATGATCAAAGGATATAAACAATTTTCAGATAAAGAAATTAAAACCATTTCTAGTCATACAAAAATGCTCTAATTGATTAGATTAGAGCTTGATTGAATAAAGAAATACAAATTAGGACAAGTCTGAGGTACTGCTTCACACCTCTCAGACTGGCTAAGATGACAGGAAAAGATAATGATAAATGTTGAAGGAGATGTGGGAAAACTGGGACACTAATTGGGAAATGATCCAACCATTCTGGAGAGCAATTTGGAACTATGCCCAAAGGGCTATAAAATTGTCCATATCCTTTAATTCAGCAGTCTCACTAATGGGTCTGTATCCCAAAGAGATGATAAAAGAGGAAATAAAACCCATATATGTAAAAATATTTATAACAGCCCTTTTTGTACTGGCAAGGAACTAGAAATTGAATGGATGTTCATCAGTTGGGGAATGGCTGAATTAGTGATGGCACATAAATGTAATGGAATATTAGTGTCCTATACGAAATGATGAGCAGGTTGATTTCAGACAAGCCTGGAAAGACTTTCATGAACTGATTCTGATTGATGTGAACAGAACCAAGAGAATATTGTACACAGTAACAAGATTATGTAATGATCACCTGTGATGGACTTGGCTTTTCTCAACAATGTGGTAAGTCAAGGCTATTCAAAAAGACTTAGGATGGAAAATGGTATCTGCATCAGAGAATGAATGTGAATTGAAGCATAGCATTTTCACCTTTTTTGTTTATTTTATTTCTTACATTTTTTCCCTTTTAATCAGATTTTTCTTATAAACATGACAAATATGGAAATGTTTAAAAGAGTTGAATATATTTAACATATATCACATTACTTGCTGTCTTGTGGAGCAGGGAGATAAAGTAGGGAAGGAGGAAAAATTAGGAAAACAAAGTCTTACAAAAACTAATGTTGAAGACTATATATCTATTTGGAAAAATAAAATAATATTGAGGGGGGAAAAATATCAAAGAAATGAATAAAAACAAGTGGTAAAGAATGACTATACTTAAAAGCTGCAAACATTTAGAACAATTTGTTACTTTGTAAAAAGAAAATAGAGGTTGATAAATGACATTGGATTTTTACTCATTGGAGATTAATCTGAAAACCTAATTAACTTTGAAGATGCATGGACCCTCATTTGACAGTAATAAAAAGTTGAGATCAGATGAATTTTTAAGGAAAAAGTTAGTATCAAAGGACAAATAATAGGATTGATTTCTTCTTAAATTCTTCATATGATTTCTCTTTAACTTTGCTGCATGAATCTTAATAGCTTTTTTGCTTATACTTACCAAGAACACTGAAAGGTGAAAACAAGTATCCCATGAATGATGTTTCTAGCAGTCTTTATATTTATATTAAAAATCAATTCTTTCATTAACTGTGGGGCAGTGGAGAAAGCCATGGGTCTAGAGCCAGTAAGAACTGCATTTAAATCCAGCTGCAGATACTTACTAGCTGTATGACCTACGCAAATCACTTAACCTTTGTCTGCCTCAGTTCCTTCAACTGAAAAATGGGAATAATAATAGTAATAATGCCCACCTCCCAGGATGGTTATGAGTATTAAATATGACAATATTTGTAAATCACTTATGACAATGTCTGATACATAATAGATGCTTAATAAATGCTTCTTTCTGTCTACCTCCCTCTGCTGCCAAGCTACACATACCCCCACACACACACATGCACATGCCACAAAATAATTAATATATGGATATATTTGTATGTTAAATATATATATATATACATATATATACCGTATATACATATAAGTTGTACATATATATTAACATAATAATGTATTTAAATGATTCATTTGAGCATAACTACATTATTTAGTATTTTCATACATTTATTTTTTTCTCCAAGTAAATTATTTCAAAACTGAACAAGTAAATATCTGCTCTTTAATCAAATTATTTTTATAAAAATTAAAAATAAGATACTTACATTGAGAGCTTAAAATTCTTTCATTACTAAGGAAAAAAAATGAAGGAATAATAGCATGGCCTTTTCCAATAGTGCTTACAGCTTCTTCCTCATTTTCCAAGATCTGTAGTTTGATGAAAACATCACTTTTAGAAGTGCGTACCTGAACCGTAACAACAAGTCCTACTGCCACTTTTATTGAATACCTATAAAAGAAAATAATATTAGTAGCATCTGTGGATAATTTACTAGTATTTTCTGTTATCCAAGTAAAAATAATTCTAAACTTTGCTAGAATAATGGTGTACAAAACTGCTATTTCAAAAATTCTCTTAAAATCTCTGAACTATCCTTTGATAGTTTTTTTTATTTGTTTTTAAGCTACTAAAATAGACCATAAAAAGGAAGCTAATATAAGACTTAAGAAGAAATGATAATGGTTTGCATTAATATATTATTAAGATCAAATCTTTCCCTAACTAGCCAATATTATGAAATGTTTTTATAATTATAGAAGCCTTCTGAGAAAATTTCAAGATGATTACCACTGCCTTGGCACTCATTTTTAAATACCTCGCTTTTATCAAGATTAAATGTATCCCTAGATTTTTTTTATTGTTTTTAATAGGAATGATTATTATATTTTGTGAAAAGCCTTTCATATATCTATTGGGATAATCATATGATTTTTGTTGGTTTTGTTAAAGATATGATCAATTATACTAATAATTTTCTTAATATTGAACCAGCCCTGAATAATAGTTTTTAAATCCCATTTGGTTTTAGTGTATGATGCTAGTGTTTCATTTAAAATATTTGCATCTATATATTTTTAGAGAAATTGATCCATAGTTTTCTTTTTCTGTTTTTGTTATCCCTGGCTTAGGTATCAAAACCATATTTGTGTCATCAAAAGAATCTGGTAGGGTTCCTTCTTTACCCATTTTTCCAAATATTTTATAGAGTATTATAATTTATTTTCCTTAAATGTTTAGTAGCATTTATTTGTAAATCCATCTAGTCCATTCTTGGAGAATGCCTTTATGCCTTGTTTAATTTCTTTATTTAAGATAGAATTATTAAACACTATATCTTCTTTTGTTAATCTGGGCTATGTATACTTTTATAAATAGTCATGCATTTTCCTTATAATATCAGAATACTGGCATATAATTGAGCAAAATAATTCCTAATTGCTTCAATGTGGTGTATTCACCCTTTTCATTTTTTAGACTAATAATTTTGTGGTCTCCTTTCTTTTTAAATTAAATTAACAATAAGTTTGTCAACTTTATTAAGATTTTTACTAGTTAATTTTCTTTCCACTAAATTTTCCTCAAAAGCATATCATATGAAGCCTCAAAGAGAGGTATGAACTGGCTTCCAACTCAAAAAGACTCTTTTGGAAGAATTCAAAAAGGATATTAAAGGAGTTAAAAAATATGAGGAAAGGAAACAAGAGCTTTATTGGCAAGTGTGGAAAAGGAAACACAGAAATAGTCTGAAGAAAACAATTCCTTTAAAAATGCATTTGGTGAAATGGAAAAAAAATATACTGAAGAAAACCACTTCTTAAAAATAAATTTGGTGAAATAGAAAAAGAAAATAACTTCTTGAAAAATAGAACTGGTAAAATGGAAAAAGAAAAACTCCTAAAAAATAGGATTGGTGAAATGAAGAAAAATAATCCAATGTACAAAACAACTCCTTTAGAAGTACAATTGGCCAAATGAAAAAAGATGTTTAAAAAAGATAACTGAAGAAAATAAGTCACTAAAAATTAGAATTGGACAATTATAAGTGAATGACTGAATGAGACATTAAGAATCAACCAAACCAAACAAAACAAAAGCCCATAAAAGTATATAATACCTATCTTTTCTTAAATTCTAATCATCTCCTTAACATCTATATTTTGTAGTTAAATTTATCTAGCTCTGAGAGGAAAAGTTGAGGATTACCACCCATCCTTAGTAGAGTATTACTCTCTATTTTCTCTTGTATTTCATTTAACTTTTCCTTTAATAATTTGGATGTTATGCTAATTGCTGCATGTGTGTGTGTGTATGTGTAAATTTTTTAGCATTGATATTACTTCATTGTCTTATAGTAACTTCTCTTAAATCTTGAATTTGAACATCAAATTTTCTGTTCAGCTCTGTTATTTCATCAGAAATGTTTTAATCATTCTATTTCATTGAATATTCATTTTTCCCCTAAAGGAATCTACTTAGCTTCACTAGGTAGGTAGATTCTTGGTTGTAATCACAGCTTCTTTCCCTTCAGGAATATCTTATTCTAAGTTCTCTGATCCTTTAATCTACGCTACCAAATGC
Organism: Sminthopsis crassicaudata; assembly: GCF_048593235.1. NCBI lineage: Eukaryota > Metazoa > Chordata > Mammalia > Dasyuromorphia > Dasyuridae > Sminthopsis > Sminthopsis crassicaudata. The sequence goes on from NC_133620.1 coordinate 147,279,168, forward strand.
TATATAATTCTGATTGTAGCCCCACAATACTGGAATTGTTCTTTGTTATTTTATTCTTGACTTGGGAACTCTGGAATTTGGCTATAATATTCTAGAAGTTTACGTTTTGAGATGTCTTTCAGAAGATGATTGGTGGATTCTTTCAGTTTCCATTTTACCCTCTGTTTCTGGGATAACAGGGCAATTTTCTTTTAATTTTTTTGAAACATGCTGTCTGCCCTCTTTTATATTATGGCTTTCAATTAGTCCAATAATTCTTAAATTTTTTCTCTTCAATATATTTTTCAGGTCAATTTTTATAATAGATTTTGTATTTTTAAAATATGTGCAAAAATACTTTTCAACATTCACACTTACAGAATCCTATGTTCCAAGTTTTTCTTGCTCCTTTTATCCTACCCCTCTACTAGACAGTAATACAATGTATATTAAACGTGTACAATTCTTCTATTCATATTTCCAAATTTATCATGCTGCACAAGAAAAATCAGATTAAAAAAGAAAAAAAATGAGAAAAACAAGTCAAGCAAACAACAGGTGTAAAAACAACGTTGTGATCCACATTCGGTCCCCATGGTCCTCTCTCTGGGTGCAGATCACTTTCTCAATCACAAGTCTATTGTAACTATCATGAATTACCTCATTGTTGAAAAGAGCCATGTCCACCAGAGCTGATCATCACATAATTTTGTTGTTTCTGTGTACAATATTCTTTTGGTATAACTCACTTCAATTAGCATCAGTTCATGTAAGTCTCTCCAGGTTTCTCTGAAATCATCCTGCTCAGTGTTTCTTATAAAACACTATTCCATAACATTCATATACCATAACTATTCGGCCATTCCCCAACTGATGGTCATTTACTCAGTTTCTGGTTCTTTGCCACTACAAAAAGGGCTGCCACAAACATTTTTGCATATATGGATTCTTTTTCTTCCTTTATGACCCAGTAAGACACTGCTGGATGAAAGGATATGTAGAGTTTGATAGCCCTATGAGCATAGTTCCAAATTGCTCTCCAGAATGTGTGGATCAGTTCACAACAATATTCCAGTTATCCCATATCCGACATCCATTCCAACATTTATCATGAGCTGTTCTTGTCTTCTTAGCCAGTCTTTGAGATCTAGTAGAGTTAGGCCATATTCATTTGCATTTTTCATTAATTCCATTGAAATTCTTGATTCTCTTCTTCCAGATGAATTTTGCTATTATTTTTCTGCTCTGTAAAGTAATTTCTTGGTAGTTTGATTGATATGGCACTGAATAAGTAGATTAATTAACATAGGATTTTCACTTTTATTATATTAGCTTGGCCTACCCATGAGTATTTGATATTCATTCATTTATTTAGATGTAACTTTGTGTGGAAAGTGTTTTTATAATTGTGTTCATAGAGTTCCTGGGTTTGTTTTGTCTGAAAGACTCCTAAATACTTAATATTATCTACAATCATTTTATTTATTTATTTATTTATTTGTTTATTTATTTATTTGCTGAGGCAATTGGGGTTAAGTGACTTGTCCAGGGTCACACAGCTAGGAAATGTTAACTGTCTGAGACCAGATTTGAACTTAAGTACTCCTGACTTCAGGGCTGGTGCTCTATCAACTCTGCTACCTAGCTGACCCATCTACAGTCATTTTTGTAAGGATCCGGTTCCCGCAAAACAAGAGAAGGGAATTGTAAGGGCCCTTTAAATGGGTGGGCATAGCACAACAGGAGATTTGAGTTGCCCAGAAGTATTCTCTGTGGATATAGGACTGCCCTGTGGGTGGGATCTTGGCCATATTGAGATAACTTTGTAATGGGTGATGGCTCTCTTGCTGGTTGGCTGTGTGTGTGTCCTCACAGGCCCTTTATAAGCTCACTGCAGACAACAGTCTCTCTCTTTAACCTGGCACTCTTTAATCTGGCTCCCTAGCCTGGGGTAGCCAAGCCAAGCCAAGCTGATGGATAGCCAAGAGAGGTAAGAAGTTTGGTAGCAAATATGTGGGTCTTCAGACCAGGTGTTCACTAGGGAACAAACAAGTCAGGACATTATGTGAGTAGGTAATAGGAATGGGTGTTGGATTTTGTAAAATTCTATTTTCTGCATCTATTGAAATAGTCATATGAGTTCTGTTAGTCTGGCTTATTTTTATAGTCAATTATTTTAATAGTGTTCCTAATATTGAATTGGCCTGGCATTCCTGGTTTAAATCCTACTTGATCATAGTATATAACTTGCTGTAATGTCTTTACTAATATTTTAAGGTTTTTGCATCAATATTCATTAGGGAAATTGGTCTATAATTTTAAAAATCTTTCTCTGTTTTGACCTTATCTTTTTTAAGTATCAGTATCACATCTGTGTCATAAAAGGAATTTAGGATGACTCCTTTCCCTATTTTTCCAGATAGTTTGCACAGTATTAAAATTAATGTTAATTAATTAATTAATGTTAATTAATGTTAAATGTATGTTAAATTCACTTGCAAATTCATCTTGCCCTCGAGATTTTTTTGTAGGAAGTTCATTAATAGCTTGTTCAATTTATTTTTCTAAAGTGGGACTGTTTAAGTAATTTATTTTCTCTTCTGTTAATCTGGATAATCTATATTTTTGTAAGTATTCATCCATTTCACTTAGATTATCACATTTATTGGCATAAAGTTGGACATAATAGTTTCTAATTATCACTTTAATTTCCTCTTCATTGGTAGTGAGTTCACTCTTTTCATTTTTGGCAATTTGACTTTCTTCTTTCCTTGTAATCAAATGAAATAAAAATTTATCTATTTTTTTCATAAAACCAACTCTTATTTTGTTTATTAATTGAATAGTTTGCTTATTTTATTAATCTCCCTTTTATTTTCAAATTTATTACTTAATTGGGGTTTTAAAATTTGTTCTTTTTCTACCTTTTTTTAATTGCATGCCCAATTCATTGATCCTTTTCTCTGTTTTATTCAAGTATGCATCTAGAAATATAAATATTTCCCTAAGGACTGCTTTGGCTGGATCTATAAATTTTGGTCTGTTTTCTCATTATTGTCATTATTTTTGATAAAATTATTGTTTCTATGATTTGTTGTTTTACCCACTCATCCTTTAGGATTAGATTATTAGTTTCCAATTAATGTTGGTCTTTTTTCCCCCTAAAACCATGTAATTTTTATTTCATCATGATCTGAAAAAGATGCATTTAGTATTTCTGCCTTTCTGAATTTGAGTTTGAGGGTTTTATGTCCTTATACACAGTCAATTTTTATGTAGATTTCATGTACTGCCAAGAAAAAAGTATATTCCTTTCTGTCCTTAATCAATTTTCTCCAAAGATCTATTATACCTAACTTTTCTAAAATTCTATTTACCTCCTTAATGTCTTTCTTGTTTGTTTTGTATTTTAATTTCTCTAATTCTGATAGAGCAAGGTTGAGATCCTCCACTAGCATAATTCTTCTTGCAGCTCTTTGAACTTTTCTAGGTATTTGGATGCTATACCACTTGGGGTGTGTATATATATATAGTATTGATATTATTTCATTATCTATGGTACCCTTTAGTAAGACATAGTTTCCTTCCTTATGTCTTTTATTTAGATCTATTTTTTGTTTTTGATCTTAAATCAGGATTGCTACCCCTGCTTTTTTTTCTTTTTTCACTTCAGCTGAAGCATAATAGATTCTGATCTAGCTTTTTACCTCTACTCTGAATGTACATCTTTGCTTCAAATGTGTTTCATATAAACAACATATTGTTGGAGTCTGGCTTTTAATAGAATCTGCTATGGGAGAGTTCATCCCAATCACATTCACAGTGAAAATTACTATCTCTGTATTTCCTGCTATCCTATTTTTCCCAGGATATACTTATATTTTTCCTTTCCCCCTTTTCCTCCTCCCCAGTGTTTTGCTTCTAATCACTATCTCCTTCAATTTGCTCTCCCTTTAAATTAATAAAAAAAAAGTCAGATGAATGTGGTCTAGGTGTACTTAATCTAAAGCTATATTATATAGCAGCAGTCACCAAAACCATTTGGTATTGGCTAAGAAATAGACCAGTCGATCAGTGGAACAGATTAGGTACAAAGGACAAAAAAGGGTACATCTATAGCAATCTAGTGTTTGACAAACCCAAAGATACCAACATTTGAGATAAAAATTCATTATTTGAAAAAAACTGTTGGGAAAACTGGAAATTAGTATGGCAGAAATTAGATATGGATCCACACTTAACACCATATACCAAGATAAGATCAAAATGGGTCCATGATTTAGGCATAAAGAATGAGACCATAAATAGATTAGAGGAACAGAGGATAGTCTACCTCTCAGACCTGTGTGGAGGAAGGAATTTATGACCAGAGGAGAACTAGAGATCATTATTGATCACAAAATAAAATATTTTGATTACATCAAACTAAAAAGTTTCTGTACAAACAATACTAATGCAAACAAGATTTGAAGGGAAGTAACAAATTGAGAAAATATTTTTTACAGTTAAAAGTTCTGATAAAGGCCTCATTTCCAAATTATATAGAGAACTGACTCTAATTTATAAGAAACCGAACCATTCTCCAATTTATAAATGGACAAAGGATATGAACACACAATTCTCAGATGATGAAATTGAAACTATATCCACTCATGAAAGAGTGTTCCAAATCACTACTGATCAGAGAAATGCAAATTAAGACAACTCTGAGATACCACTACAAACCTGTCAGATTGGCTAAGATGAAGGAACAAATAATGATGAATGTTGGAAAACTGGGACACTGATGCATTGTTGGTGGAGTTGTGAAAGAATCCAGCCATTCTGGAGAGCAATTTGGAACTATGCCCAAAAAGTTATCAAATTGTACATACCCTTTGATCCAGCAGTGCTACTACTGGGCTTATATCCCAAAGAAATACTAAAGAGGGGAAAGGGACCTGTGTGTGCCAAAATATTTGTGGCAGCCCTTTTTGTAGTGGCTAGAAACTGGAAAACGAATGGATGTCCATCAATTGGAGAATGGTTGGGTAAATTATGGTATATGAAGGTTATGGAATATTATTGTTCTGTAAGAAATGACCAGCAGGAGGAATACAGAGAGGCTTAGAGAGACTTACATCAACTGATGCTGAGTGAAATGAATAGAACCAGAAGATCGCTGTACACTTCAATGCTGTATGAAGATGTATTCTGATGGAAGTGGATATCTTCAACATAGAGAAGATCCAACTCACTTCCAGATGATTAATGATGGACAGAAACAACTACACCCAGAGAAGAAACACTGGGAATTGAATGTAAACTGGGAATTGAATGTAAACTGTTAGCACTACTATCTTAATGTGCAACAAGAAAATTGGATTTGCACACATGTATTATATCTAGGTTATACTGTAACACATGTAAAATGTATGGGATTGCCTGTAATCTAGGGTAGGGAGTAGAGGGAGGGAGGGAAAAATTGGAAAAAATGAATACAAGGGATAATGTTGTAAAAAAATTACTCATGCATATATACTGTCAAAAATTTTATAATTATAAAATTAATTTTATATATATACATACATACATATATATATGTATATATAAGAATTTGCTCTCCCTTTTTTTTAGCCCTTTCCCCATTCTTATTTCTTTTTCATTCTACTGCTATTCTCCCCCTTCTATTAGCTTCCCCCTTTTCTTTTCCCTTTTCCTATCCTACTTCCCTGTATGGTGAGACAAGTTTCTTTGTCAAAGTAAATATATATGATACTCTCTCTTTGAGCCAAATCTGATGAGATTAATGTTCAAACAAGGCTCACCCTGCTCCCTTCTCTCCCTCAAGTGTAATATGTGTAATATGTCTTTGCCTCTTTATGTGATATAATTTGCCCCATTTTATCTCCCCTCTCCTCTTCTTTCAGTACAATTCCTTTTTTATCCTTAGTTTCTTTTTATATCAATAAAATCAAATTATACCTATGCTCTTTAAGTATGTCCCTAACAAAGATACAGTTTTCAAGAGTTACTTAAACATATCATCTTCCCATGTAGGAATGTAAACATTTTAACCTTTAAAAAACATTTTTTCTTCCCTTTTTACCCTTTTATTCTTCTCTTAAGTTCTGTATTTGAAAATCAAATTTTCTGTTTAACTGTAGTCTTTCCATCAAAAATAAAAAAAAAATGTTTCTATTTCATTGAATGTCCATCTTATCCCCCAAAAGATAATGCTTAGCTTTGCTGGGTAATTAATTCTTCACTGCAATCCAAACTCCTTTGTCCCCTGGAATATCATATTCCAGGTGCTTCGATCTTTTAAAATGGAAGTTTGTAGGCCCTGAGTAATCCTGATTGTGGCTCCTTGGTATCTGAATTGTTTCTTTCTGGCTACTTGCAATATTTTCTTCTTGATCTAATCATTTTGGAATTTAACTATGATAATCCTTGGAGCTTTCATTTTGGGGTCTTTTTCAGGAGGTGATCAATAGATTCTTTCAATGGCTATTTTACTCTCTGGTTCTAAGATATGATGACAGTTTTCTTTGACAATTTTTGAAAGATGTTGTCTGAGATCTTTTTTTTTTCATTGTGGTTTTCAGATAGTCCAATAATTCTTAAACTTTTTCTCCTCTAGCTATTTTCTAGATCAGTTGTTTTTCCCATGAAATATTTTATATTCTTCCAATTTTTCTTTTTCTTTTTGCTTTTGTTTGATTTTTGATGTCTCATTGAGTCATTCACTTCCATTTGTTTAATTAAAATTTTTAGTGAATTATTTTCTTCAGATAACTTTTTTACCTCCTATTGAATTTGGTCAAATGAAATTTTAAATGAGTTGTTTTGTTCATTGGATTTTTTCCCCATTTCACCAATTCTATTTTTCAAGAAATTGTTCTTTTTCCATTTTACCAAATCTTTTTTTAAGGAGTTGTTTCCTTTTTCCATTTCACCAAATTTATTTTTTAAGAAGTGGTTTTATTCAGTATGGCTTTTTTCCCCCCATTTTACCAAATGCATTTTAAGGAGTTGTTTTTTAAGACAATTTCTGTGTTTCTTTTTCCAGAGCTCTCATTTCCTTTGCCTATTTTTCTTTTCTTTTTAAAGATTTTTTTTCTATTCTTCCAAGAGAGCCTTTTGATTTGGAGACCAACTCATATCATTATTTGAGGTTTCATCTGAAGATGTGTCCTCAGGGTTTGAGTTATGTTTTTCCCTTCTGTTTAAAAGCTATTTATGATCAGAGCTCTTTTTGCTTATTTTTAATGGTTGAGATCTGCTCTTAGTTCAAAGAAGAGATTGCCTCAAGTTTCCTCCACAAGTCACAGCAGCTTCACACTGTGCTGGGGCCAGTGTTCCAGCTTCCTTTTGATGAGGCATGTGCATGTGGACAAGTCCACTTGTTATGCTGGGGTATAAGGGTTCATTATTTGCTATCTGTAGTTGTATCAACTAATCTGCTGATACACTGAATCACTGGTTCCTGAACCATGATAGAGTAGTCGATGCTGGTATATTTTGGGTAAAAATCTCCCACTTGATTCCCTATGTGGGGGCCTTTCTACCCTGGGCCTCCCTGCACCATGCCTATACTGGATCAATCCCCCAATTGAGACTTTTCTGAAGTCATTTCAAGATATCTTCTGCTGGAAATTTGTTACATTCCAAATATATGTATGTTCTGTCACTGTGAAATCCATTCAGAGGCTTAATCTGGTGTTGAATTTGATGGAAACCAGACAAAAACCTGTCTACTCTCTGCCCTCTTGGTTCTACACTCCTTGATTGTTTTTTCAATGAAATATTTTATATTTACTTCTGATCCTCTCATTTTTTTTGATTTTGTTTTATTGTTTTTTTAATGTCTCATGGAGTCATTAACTTTCACTTCCCCAATTCTAATTTTTTAAGGAATTATTTTTTTCAGTTAATTTTTATACTTCCTTTTTCACTTATCACAATCAATTTTCTACAACTTTTATTTGATTTTTAAAATCATTTTAGCTTTTCCAGGAATTCTTGTTGAGTTCTTATATAATTCACTTTTTTTTTTTTTCATTTGAGGCTTTGGTTGCAGCTTTTTTTTTTTTTAACTTCATTATCTTCTGAGTTTGTGTCTTGATTATTCCTGTCACCATAATTGTTTTTTGTAATCAAAGTTCATTTTTGTTGTTTGTTCATCTTTCCAGTCTATTTTTTGACATTCTTAATTTTATTTTAAAGTTGGGCTCTGTTCTTTGGTCTGAGGTAGAAAACTGTTCCAACCGTGGCTTTCTTCAACAATGAGATACTTGAAACCAATTCCAATTGTTCAGTGATGAAGAGAGCCCATCTACACCCAGAGAGAGGACTGTGGTAACTGAGTGTGGTTCACAACATAGCATTTTTATTCTTTTTGTTGTTCTTTGCTTGCATTTTATTTTGCTTCTCTCTCTCTCTCTTTTTACTGGTTTGATCTGATTTTTCTTATGCAGCATGATAATTCTATAAATATGTATGCATATCTTGAATTTAACATATATTTCTACCATGTTAACATATTTGGATTACTTGCTGTCTAGGAGAGGGCATGGGGGAAGGTGGGGAGAAATTGGAAGGCTTTGCAAGGGCTAATGTTGAAGAATAGTCCATGTATATGTTTTGAAAAATAAAAAGCTTTAATTTAAAAAAATTAAATTAAATAAAAAAAGAAAGAAAATTGTTCCAACTTTTGACTTTTTTCCTCAGTTATTTTCAGAGATTATTTTGTGAGTTTGAAAGTTTTTAGTACTTTTAAGATGGTATGATGCAGGGAAAGGTATAGCCACTGATATCTAGCACTATGCTCTAGTTCTTACTCAGGAATGGTTCCTGCTTGTGACCATAAGAGATGTTGCTCCTCAGGGTTCTGCTCTCTCATGATGGATGATACTCCTTCTTTCTTTAAGTTGGTATACCCAATTTTTCTATAGGCAGTGTAGTAACCAAACTGTATCCAGTCTTATGTACAGGGCTAGCACATGGGATTCCCCATAATTTCTTTGTAATCAGTGTCTTTATCCCCTCACTGTGTCGACAACCCCTGAAATTTCTGTTGCTTCTGTAACCATCATCTCACCATTTGTGATGTACCCACATGGGCTCCAGACAAGGACCTACCCCAATGTTGCAGACCTCTCCTTTTAATTTTCTAAGTTCTTTTGGGCTAGAAGAATGTCTTCCTGACTTTTGTTGTCTCTGTCTCTTCAGAATTCCATTTGAGGAGTTATTTTACAGTTGCTCTAAACAGAATGCTGGGAGAAGTCGGCTTTAGTGCTTCTGTAATGCTATCATCTTAACTATGCCCCCCTCTTAGTTCTTTTTAGCAGTTTTATATAATTTTCCCTCCTAATCATCCACAACCCCAGGTATTTCCATATGACCCAGTTTTAGTATTGAGAGATTTTTTTTAAAATGAAAAATATTCTTCCTTTATTAAAAATGGTTGGGAATCCTTAGATCAGTATTTTTAAATATGCATATTATTTAGATAAATATTAGCATTTCAAATATAGATATACAAACCAAAAGTCTGCTGTAATTTTAGACATTACAGATTTTTACAAGATTTGATAGTATACGCACTTTGATGTTAGGTAATATACATATCTTTGATTCATTTAAAGACAAATGCATTGCAATTAGACTTATCATTTCTTTTTTACTTTGTTTATGTTAAGAATAATTAATTTTATAATTATCTCTGTTTAATTAAACTGAAATTAACAAGAATTTATTAAAGACATACCATTAATAAGTAAGAACCTCTGGATAACATTCTTCCTTTTAATTTTTTTTTCATCTTTACATTTTCCCAAATGCCTGTTAGTACTAATTCTCCAATTTATAATTTTAGGAAAACTTGTGACCAAATTATTTCGATGTATGGTAAATTATTACCTTGTTCTTCATTATAATAATCCCTGTGAATATATCCTCTCTTATTTAAAAGGTTTTTTCTCTATCACATTAAATGTTTTTATCTGAATCTTCTTTTTCATTTGAACCTCTAGCTGATTCATAGTGACTATAAAGTCAATTTATGTAGGCATATTGCCTGCTTTAGATACTGATAGCTTATTGGAAGGAAACAAGAATTAATTACCATTGACCAAATACATGCTAAGTATTTGGCAAATTATGTGCCATTTGATCCTCACAAAAACCTTACAGTGGTTTTATATAAAAATAAATTTAAAATATCAAAATATTTTACCTTTTGAAATATATACATATATGCGCACAGATACATATACATACCTGAACATAATTTGCTTGTCATTAGGAATATAATAGTCTTTAATCTCCCTCATGGAAAATAAACTGCATACAGTCTCTCTATTAAGATATGGCAGTGGAGTAAAAGAACCAATGATACGAAGTCTCCATTTTCCAGCTGTTACATAAAAATCATTTGTATAGGCTTCTGCCACAAATGAGTATCCCTTCTAAAAAAATGAAAGAAAAAGTCCATTTTAAAATCACAGTCATTACACAGGAAAAAGCAACGTTTTCACTTGGTTCAAAAGAAAAAAAAATTGTACTTGACATAGTGGAGATAGCCTTATTGAGTGCAAACTTAAATGTATTTGGAAGTGTCTATATTATTTACGCTGGAGACAATAGGAAACAACTGGTGTAGCAGAATAACATGGCTGGATCTACAAAGGTTTAAAGAAAAATACTTTATTAGCTTTGTGAAGGTTGAATTAAAATAGTGAGACAAGATTGTGCAATTGATATAATAGTTTAATGCCTACTAGGTATAAGATGCTGAGAACATTAAGTTGATTGTATGATTAGAAAGAAGGGATTGGACATGAGACATATTATGGAGGTAGAAACAGCAAGATTAGATAAAATGATTAAATAAATAGATTAAGAGAGTTTGAGGTTGAATCAGTTGCTTCACTTGTTAAATGATGGCATGGTGCTAAATGGTTTTTAATTTTCCATTCCAGTATTAAAATCTATAACAAATGAATTTATGCTTTTGTAATTCAAATTCAAAATGAGAAACTTTGACCTGTTTGTGATTAAATAAAGAAGACTACAAGGCAAAACAATCCTTCAACAAATGTTTATTTATTAAGTAGACTCTTTAGATGCAAGGCCTTATGCTAAGCATTGGGATATAAATGTAAAAAGTAAAACTTTACCTGCTTTCAAGGATTTTAATACTCTATGAAGGGAGAAAGGACATACATATTTATGTATATGCAGAAAAGTACAAAATAAATACAATAAAGTTAAAGGTAGCTAGGGAGAGAAGGCCCTAATAATTGGGGGAATCATGAGCTGGCTCATGAATGAAGTGAGGAATTATATAAAGTAGGAATCAGGAGAGAGTGAGTTCCACAAATGAGAACCTACAATTGAAAAAGATGGGAAATGGAGTAGTTGCCAAAACAAAGGTCAATTTGCACAGGAAAGGGAGAAAAATATAGTGAAATTAGAAAGTTAAGTTAGGCTACATTATGAAGTTTTAAAAGTCAAACAGAGGAGCTAATTATTTATGCTGGAGACAATAGGAAACAACTGGTGTAGCAGAATAATATGGCTGGATCTACAAAGGTTTAAAGAAAAATATTTTATTAGCTTTGTGAAGGTTGAATTAAAATGGTGAGACAAGATTGTGCAATTGATATAACAGTCTAATGCCTACTAGATATAAGATGCTGAGAACATTAAGTTGATTGTATGATTAGAAAGAAGGGATTGGACATGAGAGATATTATGGAGGTAGAAACAGCAAGATTAGATAAAATGATTAAATAAATAGATTAAGAGAGTTTGAGGTTGAATCAGATATTTCATAATTGGACTTTAATCTCAAGGAAGACTGATAAGAAGAAAATCTAAAGATATCAATATATTTTGTTATTGTTGGTCTTGAGTTATTTAAGTCAGGTCCAAAGCTTCATGACTCCATTTGTGTTTTTCTTGGCAAAGATACTGATGGGGTTTGTTATTTCCTTTTCCAGTTCATTTTATAGATGAGGAAATTAACCAAAAACAAAATTAAGTGAAATACCCATAATCACGCAGCTACTAATTTATCTAAAAACAGATTTTAATTCAGGAAGAGGAGTTCCTGAGTCCAATTCTCATGCTCTATTCACTGTGCCACCTAGATGCCTATCAATGCATTTATAATAAAATAAAACACTAGAAATGAGATAACAGAAATAGATTGCAGAGATCATATACTATGATTTGAATGGATTTAGATTAGGAATATAGGGCAGGTTCAATACTAGAAAAACTTTAAACAAAATTGACCACATTAATAACAAAACCATATGATTATTTCAATAATATAGAAAAAAAAACTTTAAATAAAATACAACACATTTCTATTCATTACTATAAAATTATAAAAATAAATCAAACTTTCCTTATTAAATAATATCTAAAACAAAGAGAAAGCCATTTTTCCTTTAATAATAGATGGCTTACATATTAACTTATGGGGTAGGGATGTATTACATTAATTAAGGATGAAAATCACCACAGATTTTTAGGGAGGGGGGGGTCATTGCTGCTTCCACCACTCCAAAAATGACTTGGACTACTATCGACATACTGGTATGGCTGGAGCAATGGCCTCTGTCTAAAGAGAAAACAGCTGTACTACATCAATTAGTACAAGAACAATTAGAATTAGGACACATTGAGAAAATAAACATCCCATGGAACTCCACTATATTTGTTATAAAGAAAAAAATCTGGTAAATGAAGAATATTAACAGATTTCAGACAAGTAATCTCAGTTTTGAAAGACATGGGTTTTTTACAGGAAAGTTTGTCACTCCCAAACATGATCCCCAGGGAATGGCCCTTATGGATAATAGATATTAAGGATTATTTTTATTCTTTCCCTCTTCACCTTGAGGACAGGGATAATTTGCTTTCTAAGTACCAATATATAATTTTTAAGAATCTGTGAGTAGATTTCAGTGGAAGGGATTGCCACAAGATATGAAAAACAGCCCTACCATATGCCAATGGCATGTTGATAAAGCTATTAGCAAGACAAGGAAACATTATCCCAATGCAATCATCCTCCATTACATGGATGATATTTTGGCTGGTCTTCCACAGCCTGAGGATTTGGAGGAGATGTTACAAATAACAGAAAGAGAAATAAAACAGTTAGGTTTGACCCTTCTAAACCTCAAAAATATTTAAAATGGTTCTTACAAGAATTCTCTATACATCATATGTTTGGGATTCCTTACAACCCTACAGGATAGGCCATTGTAGAGATTTATCAAAAACAGAAACAGGGAGATGGAGGTAGAGTAAACTCAGAAATATATAGATAAAACAGTGTATACAATTACTTAAAATTTGATTCAAATGATTTAATTCCAGTTATGAAATACTCTCTAATGAATGTAGAGAATCACTAAAAGACAATACCCCATCTTCATTAAGAAGGTCCCCTAAGAACGATACCAGGGTAATGAAAAAGGGTACTGAAGAATGGGAGGGACCCTATAGGATTCTAATGTGGGGCCAGGATATACTTGCATCTCCACAGGAGAAAACCTTCAGCAATGGATCCCCACCCGACATTTCAAAGTTGTCCATAGAACTGAAGAGGAAAAGAAGGAAGAAGAGATTATTGTCCAAAAGGAGAAGACTTGCCCCCAAGACCATTAGCAAGATGCTTTCTCTATATATGGGTTCGTGTGACACAATCAGGACTGGCAACAGAGGCCAAAAGGTGGGCTACACCCATCATGGCCTAGGCTTGTCTCATGGGGGATGGGGTATCATGTGACACATGCTGGACATGTAGGAGATGCCCTGTCATAGTGACACCCTTATCTGCAGGAGGGTTATAGCAGTGTGTCTACAAATATATCATCAGGTTGGCCCCTCACAAGCCTCCATGGGACACATTCTTGTCACTCAAGAATTAGGCTAGCAGTTTGGCACATGGAAAAACATTTTGGGCCTTGGTTTTTGGACAAATGGCATGAGAATTGGATACCTGTTTTATATTAAAGCCTGTCTGAGAGGAAAATATTGATTTATGTGGGGAGATTCTGTAACTGTTACCAAAGAAACATTAGATCAGTGGTCCTCAAACTTTTTAAATAGGGGGCCAGTTCACTGTCCTTCAAGACTGTTAGAGTGCCTGGACTATAGTAAAAACAAAAACTATGAACAAATTCCTATGCACACTGCATATATCTTATTTTGAAGTGAAGAAACAAAATGGGAACAAATACAATATTTAAAATGAAGTAAAGTTAAATCAACAAACTTACCAGTATTTCAATGGGAACTATGGGCCTGCTTTTGGCTAATAAGATGGTCAATGTCTGTTCCATATTTGTCACTGCTAGTCGTAACAAGTGATGCAAGTGTGAATCCATTAGTATTGTTCTGGTTGGAGATTTTAAATGTTTCATTCTAGAAAAAGTCTGTTCACAAACATAAGTGCTGCCAAAGACGGTTGCCATTTTGAGTGCATGGCTCCTGAGATGAGGATATGTCGCAGAGGGGAGAGATGCATAGAAATTATGAAGTCTGCTTGACTTGAATGCGTCTTTCAGGAGTGACAATTCTGCAGTTCAGCCAGTTCCATTTGGTAAATTGTATCCACATTTTCAATGTCAATAGAAAATGGGTTATGGAAAAGCTGTATGTCCTGTTCATGGAGATGAAGCTCTTTAAATCTAAATTGGAACTCCTTTTGCAATTTTTCCAATGAATCCACACATGTTTTGTTTGGGAATGCAATCAGAGGTTTTTCTGCTAACAGGTTTTGAGTTGTGGGGAGATAGCAGAAGTTTTCCTCCTTCACTTGTTTGATGAGGAAGCCTAATTTTACTTCAAATGCTTTGACATGTGATTGCATATCACAGATGAGCTTCCCCTTTCCTTGAAGTTGCATTTTGAAATTGTTGAGTAGCTCTGTTACATCTGTCAAAAAGGCAAGGTGACATTTCCATTCTGCATCATTGAGCTCTGGTACTTCTTTGTTTTTTGAAAGCAGAAAAGTTGTAATCTGTGGAAGTCATAGAAACATTTCAAAACTCTCCCTCGACTCAGACAATGGACTTCTGTGTGATACAGCACATCTTCATACTCAACATTTAGCTCAGACAAAAATTCCTGAAATTGTCTGTGATTTATTGAATTAGTTCTAATGAAGTTAACACAAGATACCACAATTGTCATAAGAGTCCCACTCAGTGATTTACTACACAGCGCTGTTGGTGGATGAGGCAGTGTATGGCTATTGGATGAGAATGGTTATGTTTGTCCATCTCTTGGTTAATGTGAGCAATTACTCCTTTCTTAGACCCCACCATGCTAGGGGCACCATCAGGTGTCACGCTGGCTATTTTGGCCCAGTCCAGCTCCAAACCATTCATAGTTTGGCAAACCTTTTCATAGATATCCTCTCCTGTAGTTGTTCCTTTGATGCTTTGCAGTGCAGCAAGCTCTTCTATGACTTCAAAATAATCGTTTGTCCCATGAATAAAAATTAGAAGTTGTGCAGAATCACAAACATCATTGCTTTCATCAAGTGCCAAGGAAAAATATGAAATTTTTTTTGTGGAGTTTTGCAAATGCTGATGCAGATTGTCTCCCATTTCTTCAATCCTCCATGTAATTGTGGATCCTGAAAGACTCACTGTACTAAATAAATCGGCCTTCTCTGGACACATCTCTTTGGCAACAGAAAATTCTCCCTCCATGAATGGTCTGTCAATGCATGCTATCAGCTTGGCAACTTGAAAACTTGCTCGCAGTGATGAAATATTTAGCTGCTTCTGCTTCACAAAAATATTTTGCTGAGTTGTCAATGTATTTTTCAGTTTAATATTTTATCTTTTCTCCAACCAAACAATCATATTTATCTTTATGTTGAGTTTCATAGTGTTGACGCAAATTATATTATTTGAACACACACTATATTCTGCCATATCAAGCATACAGCTCTTTCCTTGTACTGCATGAAAAAGTAATCATAAGTCCACTGTTCTTTGAATATCCCACACTCTAAGTCAATTTTTCTTTTTCTTGATATCATTATTTCTAAGGGATTCCAAATTTGCTATTAGTAAAATACCTATATATACAGCGCTACAAAAACAATATACCAGCAATAATTTTGCCCATACAGAGATATATAGACTGCAATGCCCAATTTCCTTCAAGCTGCCTCTGCACTGTGATGCCTCCATTTCCCGCACTCTCTCTCCTGCTTCAGACCTTCACTGCACACAAGTCACCGCTCAGGCGGCCCTCCCAAATGCCCTGGCTTCCTCTGGATCCTGGGATCAATTCTCATGATCCAGTGCTGCATGATCATACTTATCATAATCGCAGGCAAGACTGTGCATATATGTATATAACTATGCGATATATTATATGTGCAGAATGAGCTTCAGTGACAAATTGTACATTGGGGCTTCCAGGGGAGATCAAGTGTATGGGGACCTTAAGAATCTGGAGGGGGATGAAGCAGTACACCAGCTCTGCACCCCCTCATACTCAGGATAAGTGGGGGGCACTAAGGTCAGACCTCCAGTGATTATAAGGTGATGACATATGTTAGCAATATTCCATCTCTTTATGAAACTACAGAACATACACACAATGATAAAACTGATGAACACAACAGCCAGACATGAGGTCACTATGGATATAGGGCCACGGCCTGGTACTAGGAGCAACAATAGCTGTCAGTACCACAACATGCACTATTGAGGAAGCTGTTACATTGTCAGCACAGCATAGTGACAATGATAGAGTCAAGCTGGGACTTGTGGTACTAACTGTTACTATACCCGCGCACCAGACACAGCCCATATATTCCCCCTGCAGCGGCTGTGACATGTGCAGCATGCACTGTACATTCCTCGTGCCTGTCTGTTGTAGTGGCTTCCGTTACTTTACAAGGCCGTGGGCTGTCAGTTCTCCGTCTTCTGCATCTCTCTCCCTTCCCCACACCATACACCCCGGCCTGGGAACTCACCTCACCTCTTTATCGCCTCACACTCTGTCTCTGCCGCCTTAGCCCAGTGCCGGAAGTGGGCTAACATGAGTTTAGGTCGAACATTACTTCTGGTCTGATTTTGCCATAACCCGGTGGGCCGCATAAAAGTCCTCAGCGGGCTGCATCTGGCCCATGGGCCATAGTTTGAGGACCCCTGAATTAGATTTTTACTTGTTGGAATTGTATACTTAAATTGAAAATCAGACTGTAATCACTAGAGTCCATGTATCAATGTTTTCTGTCAAAAGTGAGAAACAGACCTTAATCCCAAACAAAAAAAAGAGAAGTATCATTGGAAATAGGAGCAGAAGTAGAGTTATTGAAATTCCAGCCTCAATTATAATGTGAATCCAGATAAAACTGCAGAAAAAATTAAATATTGGTTTGATAATACCTCTTTCATTGTGGTTAAAATTAGAATCATGGATTACCCTATATGTTGTTATGTTGTTACTGCTTTGTTGTTGCCCTGTAATATTAGAATGCTTTTAAAGATCTTTCTCCACCATCCTTTCAGAGGTTACAGCTCAAGAAAGGACGTTTTATCTAAAAGATTAAAAGGGGGAATTGCTAGGGTATGGGACCCTGCTAAGAGGGAGTACCAAGACCACTGTGACATTGCAGAAATGTCCTTGTTGAGCAAGGAGCATTGATTTGTGATTGTGAGAATGAGTGTAAGACAGGGTCATAGCTAGTGGCTACGTAAACAGGGATGCCTGAATAGGGCCTCTTGCCTATGAGTGAGTTGCTAAATTGCTGGATTGGCTCTCCTCCTATTGGCAGATACTATGCATATGCAAAGCCCATGAGCTGCTTCTCTGATTGGTGATTGGTCATTTTCTACTGTTCACGCACTGATCATGCTTGCAAAAATGTATCAACAAGGTTGTATGGCATAATAAACTGAAGCTCCTTTCACATTCTATGAGTCTCCTGCCTCATTCATCTCGCCTCTGAGATCAAAGGGCTCATATGCCATGAGCTCTTAAAAGATGGCTGCAACATCCCCCCATCTTTTTCCTCCCTCTTTATCCCTTTTCCTTTAATCTACACACCCTGTCCCACTACCATAAATCTATATACACTTCTATATGCCACTTATTCTATTCCCTTCCCCTTATTTCTTTATAGATTTTGAAGGGTGCTATACCCTTCATGGTGTCCGTTTGTGTGTGTGTATATGTGTATGTATACACACATACATATGTATGGTTCCCTATTTAACCTATTCTTGATGTGACTAGTTTTAAAACAACCTGCTCTCTTATCTCCTACAGCATAACAGGTTTGCTTTTTAAAGTCAGATTATACTCAGCTCTGCCCCCGTCTTTCTTTTGAGCTACCCAATTACTGATGTCAATCTTAAACATATTGTACATATTTCCATATAAAATACACAAACAATTTAACTTTGTTGAGAACCTTGAAATTATTTTTTAATTATAGCTTTTTATTTACAAGATATATGCATGGGTAATTTTTCAGCATTGACAGTTGCAAAACCTTCTTTTACAACTTTTCCCCTCCTTGCCCCCACCCCCTCCCCAAGATGACAGATAGACCAATACATGTTAAATATGTTAAAGTATATGTTAAACACAATATATGTATATATATATATATATATATATATATATATATAAACACATATATATATATATATATCCATACAGTTATTTTGCTGCACAAGAAAAATCGAACATAGAAATAAGGTAAAAATAACCTGAGAAGGAAATCAAAAATGCATGCAGACAAAAACAGAGGGAGTAGAAATGCTATGTAGTGGTTCACACTCAATTCTCAGAGTTCTTTCACTGGATGTAGCTAGTTCTATTCATTATTGAACAAATAGAACTGATTTGGTTTGTCTCATTGTTGGAGAGGGCCATGTCCATCAGAATTCTCATATAGTATTGTTGTTGAAATATATAATGATCTCCTGCTCCTGCTCATTCACTTAGCTTATTTACTTAGTTCATATAAGTCTCACCAAATCTCTCAGTATTTATCCTGATGGTAATTTCTTACAGAACAATAATATTCTGTAATATTCACATACCACAACTTATTCATCCATTCTTCAATTGATGAGCATCAATTCATTTTCCAGTTTCTAGCCACTACAAAAAGGGCTGCTACAAACATTCTTGCACACACAGGTCCCTTTACCTTCTTTAAGATCTCTTTAGGATATAAGCCCAGGAGTAACACTGCTGGATCAAAGGGTATGCACAGTTTGATAACTTTTTGAGCATAGTTCCAAATTGCTCTCCAGAATGGTTGGATTTGTTGACAATTCCACCAAAACGCATCAGTGTCCCAGTTTTCCCACATCCGGCTCCAACATTCACCATTATCTTTTCCTGTCATCCTAGCCAATCTGACAGCTATGCAGTGGTATTTCAGAGATGTTTTAATTTGCATTTGTCTGATTAATAATGATTTGGGGCATCTTTTCATATGGCTAGAAATAGTTTCAGTTTCTTTATCTGCAAATTGTTTGTTCACATCCTTTAACCATTTATCAATTGGAGAATGGCATGATTTCTTGTAAATTAGAGTCAATTTTCTATATATATTTTGGAAATGAGGCCTTTATCAGATACTTTGACTGTAAAAATGTTTTCCCCATTTGTTGCTTCCTTTCTAATCTTGTCTGCATTAGTTTTGTTTGTATAAAAATTTTAATTTGATATAATCAAAATTTTCTATTTTGTGATCAATAATGATCTCTAGTTCTTCTTTGGTCACAAATTCTACCTCCTTCACAGGTCTGAGAGGTAAACCATCCCATGTTCTTCTAATTTATTTAGAATCTCATTATTTATGCCCAGATCATGAACTCATTTTGACCTTATCTTGGTGTACCATGTTAAGTGTGGGTAATGCCTAATTTCTGCCATACTAATTTCCAATTTTCCCAGCAGTTTTTGTCAAACAGTGAATTCTTATCCCAAAAGCTAGGGATTTTGGGTTTGTCAAACACTAGATAATTAAAGCTATTGACTATTGACTATTGACTGTGAACCTAACCTATTCCACTAATCAACTAGTCTATTTCTTAGCCAATACCAAATGGTTTTGGTGACTGCTGCTTTATAATATAGTTTTAGATCAGGTACAGCTAGGCTACCTTCATTTGATTTTTTTTTCCATTAGTTCCCTTGAAAGTCTTGACCTTTTGTTCTTCCAGATGAATTTTGTTGTTCTTTTTTCTGGTCAGTAAACTAGTTTTGGGGAGTCTATTGCTATAGCACTAAATAAATAGATTAGTTTAGGTAGAGAATTGTCATTTTTATTATATTCACTCGACCTATTCAAGAACACTTAATCTTTTTTCAATTGGTTAGATCTGACTTTATTTTTGTGGAAAGTGTTTTGTAGTTTTGCTCATATAGTTCCTGACTTTCCCTTGGCAGATAGATTCCCAAATATTTTATGCCATTGGTAGTTACTTTAAATGGAATTTCTCTTTGTATCTCTAACTGTTGGATTTTGTTAATGATATAAAAAAATGATGCTGATTTATGTGGGTTTATTTTGTATCCTACAACTTTACTGAAGTTGTGGATTATTTCTAACAACTTTTTAGTAGAATCTCTGGGGTTCTCTAAGTATACCATCATATCAGCTGCAAAAAGTGATAATTTGGTTTCCTCATTACGTACTCTAATTCCTTTAATCTCATTTTCTTCTCTTATTTCCAAGGCTAGCATTTCTAATACAATATTGAATAGTAATGGTGATAGTGAGCAATCTTGTTTCACTCCTGATTTTATTAGGAATGGTTCCAGTTTATCCCCATTACATATGATGCTTACTGACAGTTTTAAATAGATGCTACTGACTATTTTAAGGAAAAGCCAATTTATTCCTATACTCTCTAGTGTTTTTAATAGGAATGGATGTTGGATTTTATCAAATACTTTTTCAGCACCTATTGAGATGATCATATGGTTTTTGTTAATTTGGTTATTGATATAGTCAATTATGCTAATAGTTTTCCTAATATTGAATTAGCCCTGCATTCCTGGTAGTGTATTATCCTGGGGATGATTTTCTGTAATCATTTTGCTAATATCTTATTTAAGATTTTTGCATCAATATTCATTAGGAAGATTGGTCCATAATTTTCTTTCTCTGTTTTTAACCTATCTGGTTTAGGTATCAGCACCATGTCTATGTCATAAAAGAAATTTGGTAGAAGTTCTTCATTCCCTATTTTTCAAATAGTTTATATAAAATTGGTGTTAAATGTTCTTTCAATGTTTGGTAGAATTCATCTGTAAATCCATCTGCTCCTGGGGATTTTTTCTTAGGGAGTTGATTAATAGCTCGTTCTATTTCTTTTTCTGAAATGGGGCTATTTAAGCAATCTACTTCCTCCTCTGTTAGTCTGGGCAGCCTATATTTTTGAAGGTAGTCATCCATTTCACTTAGGTTATTTAATTTATTGGCATAAAGTTGGGCAAAGTTACTCCTAATTATTGCTCTAATTTCCTCTTCATTACTGGAGAGTTCTCCCTTTTCATTTTTAAGACTAACAACTTGATTTTCCTCTTTGCTTTTTCTAATCAAATTTATCAAAGGTTTATCTATTTTGTTTGTTTTTTTTTCATAAAACCAACTATTACATTTATTTATGAATTCAATAGTTTGTTTTTTTTTTTACTTTCAATTTGCTCAGCTTAGCTGGGTAGTTTATTCTTGGCTGCATTCTGAGTTCTACTGCCTTTCAGAATATCAGATTCCAGGCTTTTCTAATCCTTTAATGTGGAAGCTGCTAGATCCTGAATGATCCTTATTGTGGCTCCTTGGTATTTAAATTGTATTTTTTTTCTGGTTGCTTGTAATATTTTTCCTTAGTCTGTTGGTTCTGAAATTTAGCCACAATATTCCTGGAAGTTTTTATTCTGGGTCTCTTTCAGAAGGTGTTTGATGAATTATTTTATACCTTCTGATTCCATTATATCTGGGCAGTTCTCTTTGATAATTTCTTGTAAAATAGTGTCTAGACTCTTTTTTTCATCATAAATTTCAGGAAGTCAAATAATCTTCAGCTTATCTCTCCTAGATCTATTTTCCAGGTCTGTTATTTTTTCAAGTAGATATTTAACATTTTTTCTATTTTTTCATTTTTTTTTTTTTTTGTTTTGCTTGACTGATTCTTCTTGTCTCAAGGAATCATTCATTTATATTTGTTCATTTCTGATTTTTAATGAGTTATTTTCTTCATTAGCTTTTTTTAAACTTTTTTTTTGTACATGTCCAATTGAGTTTTTAAATGAGTTGTTTTACTCTATGGAATTTTTTCCCATTTCACTAATTTTTTTTAATGAGTTTTTTTTCCAATTCACAAATCCCACTTTCCTGGGAGTTCTTTATCTTTTCCAATTCACAAATCCTACTTTCCTGGGAGATTTTTATTTTTTCCAATTCACAAATTCTGTTTCCCTGGGAGTTCTTTACCTTTTCCATTTCACATTTCAAGAAGTTTTCTTTTTTCACTTTATAAAATCTTTCTTTTAAGTAGTTATATGCCTTTTCCATACTCTCTTGCAGAGCTTATTTTTCCTTTCCCCATTTTTCTTCTAGCTTTCTTTTAATATCTTTTCTAATTTTTCTAGAGACTGTCTGCTATTAGTCTCCTCAGGGTTAGATACCTGCTCTCTTTCTGTATAGAAGCTATCTATAGTTAGAGCTTGCTTGGCTTTTTTTACTCCTTTTTTTAAAAGCCCTTGGGGGTCTGCCTTCAGGGCAAGGAGGTTCTCAGCTTCCTCTGCAGAACAAGGACAGATGGACAGTAGTTGTCCTGCAAATGGGCTGCAAAGAGTGGCCATGCTGCTGCAAAAGTGTGACTGCCCTGGGATAAGCAACCTATTTGTGGAACAGTGGCTGCCCTTTGACAAGGGGCTGAGCAGCAGAAGTGTCACTGCCCTGGGCAAAGCCCTGAGCTGCGGAATGTGGCTATGCAGCTGTGTTGTGGTACTGCTGAGTCACTCTCAGAGTTGGGTGGGTATGATCAGGTCTTGTTAAACTCTGGGGTTTTGGGGTACACCCTACCATTGGTTTTTGTGTAAATTCTCTGCTGATCTACTGCTTTGCAACCAAAGAGAGCAGACAACCTGTAGTAGAATCCTTCCTGCAAATTCTCCACCTGAGGAGACTATACCCTGCCCCCAGTCTACTCAGCTTAAGCTGCCTCCCTACCTATGCTGGCGGCCTCCCACCCAATCAAGAGAGACTTTTTTTGGTGATCTTCCAAGTTATCTTCAGCTGGTAATTTGTTGTACTCTCAGTATTTGTGGAGTCTACCAGTCAAATATTATTTCTGAGGCTGAATTAGGTAATTAATAAGTGAGGGTAAAAGGGAGCTCACTCAGAATGAAGTGTGTGTCCTCGCCACCATCTTGGCTTCACCCACTATATAAAACTGAAATTAATTTTTTTTTTATGCTGGCTCTTATATGTTAAAAGTTTCTACGCAATTCAGATTTAGTTGAGGCATAATTCTAAAAACCTGCAAATTCAATGAATATCCATTTTTTTTCTTTCAATATAATAACTAGTTTTGTTGAATAGAATATTTTGGCCACAGACCTAACTAACTACTTTGATTGATGATATATATATATATATATATATATTCAGGATTTAGGTCTTTTATTTTAGCTGCTGGTAAATCCTGTACAATGCTAGTTATCATTCCAAAATATGTGAATTGAATTTTTTTTGTTTCTTGCAGAATTTTCTCTTGATAGGGAAGTTTCAAAATTTAGCAATAATATTCCTATGTATTTTCCATGTTGTATTTCTTTGAGATAGTAATAGGTGGATTTTTTTTTATTTCTACTTTCTCCACATATTCTATCACTCCAGAATAATTCTTCCATTGTTTTGTGAAGATTTGTTTGTTTTGTTTTATTTTGTTTTATTTGTTTGTTTGTTTTTTATTTTGGTCACAGTTTTCAGGTAATCAAATTATTCTTATGTTTTCTTGATCTGTTTTCTTTTTTTTTTTAATTCATTTTTCCAAATTATCCCCTCCCTCCCCCCATGGCAGGTAATCCCATACATTTTACATGTGTTACAATATAACCTAGATACAATATATGTGTGTAAATACCATTTTCTTGTTGCACATTAATTATTAGCTTCCGAAGGTATAAGTAACCTGGGTAGATAGACAGTAGTGCTAACAATTTACATTCGCTTCCCAGTGTTCCTTCTCTGGGTATGGTTATTTCTGTCCATCATTGATCAACTGGAAGTGAGTTGGATCTTCTTTATGTTGAAGATTTCCACTTCCATCAGAATACATCCTCATACAGTATTGTTGTTGAAGTGTATAGTGATCTTCTGGTTCTGCTCATTTCACTCAGCAACAGTTGATTTAAGTCTCTCCAAGTCTCTCTGTATTCCTCCTGCTGGTTATTTCTTACAGAGCAATAATATTCTATAACCTTCATATACCACAATTTACCCAACCATTCTCCAATTGATGGACATCCATTCAACTTCCAGTTTCTAGCTACAACAAAAAGAGCTGCCACAAACATTTTGGCACATACAGGTCCCTTTCCACTCTTTAGTTTCTTGATCTGTTTTCAAGATATGTTGGGGGAGTTTTAATAAGAAGTTTCACATTCACTTCTATTTTTTTCATTCTTTATATGTTTTTGCTATTTCTTGGTCTCTTAATGGTTCACTGGCTTCCTCTCGCCCAATTCTAATTTTCAAAGAATTTTCTTCTTTAAAACTCTGTAAGTCCTTTTCTAGTTGATTAACTTTTTTTCCTAATCTTCTTGTTTTCTTTGGATGGTTCTTATTTTTTTAGTTTTTTCTTGCTGTCTGTCATTTGATTTTTGAAGTCTTTTTTGAATTCTTTTATAAATTCTTTTTGGGCAGAAAACCATTTAACATTACTGTTTTAACATTACTACATTTGGAATAGAAGAAACTTTTTTTTTACTTCATTGTCCTCCTCTGAAGATTAATTCTTGTCTTCCCTATTCCCATTAGTAAGTTTCAGTGGTTTGGTTCTTTCTTCTTTGCCTGTTCTTTTTTTTTTCTTTTTAATTTCATGAGAACTATTACTTTAAGCACCTCTAATCTTGGGGTAGAGGGATGGTCTCTCTAGCTTTACTTCAGTTTTCTCCCCTGACCTGGAACCCCAAACTAAAAGCTCTCTTTTCTCCTTACAAGGGCCAGCAGCCAGTTGTGTCATAGTTCCATTGCTACTGCACTCACTGGATGTGCTGGTTCCTTCTCAATCAGTATAACATCTCTGCAACACAGCTGAGCTTGGTGTTCCTGATCAGCAGATCTTCCCAGACTCTGATCCCCTAGTCCCAACCCTTCCAGGAGATAAAAGTCCCCATGATTGTAGCTGACGCCACTCTTGAATCCAGCTAATCCAGGGGACCCTGCTTACTATTTTCATGGAGCTAGCCTGGAGGTGTTAAATCCTGGGAGCAGGGACCCCTATTTTGTCTCAACTCTTATTCATTTTTCACCTGTTTATGTTGGCCCTGAGGTGCAATTTCGTTGTCTGTGGGAGAAATATGCACAGCTTAGAATTTTTGATCTACTTCCACATTCCCAGAAACTTTTAAAGAGTTTTTGAATAAAAACTTGATGCCAGCTTGATAAATATCATATAGAAAGGTTTTTTTGTAGGCTGAATTACATAATTTTTAAGACTTCTTTCAACACATGTGTAGTGAACTTCCAAATAATTTTGTATAAAATCTCTGTATTTAGTTTTTCTTATGGTGGGAAAAATAAGAAGACAGTAGACTTCAAAAGGTTGGATATAATTGAAAAGACTGAACAACAACAACTCCAAATATACTCAGATAATTGATGATGTCAGTGCAAATGTAGAAAAAAGATAAAGATGGGAAAAAATATATACCAACCCATGGTCAGGAAGAATGAATGAAATAGGCCAAAGACTTGGAGAAGTTTCTCAATTTAAAAGAATTCATAGGTTTTAAACATAGTGGTCCCAGACTTTTAAAAATGAAGCAGTTTATACTTTAATTGACAGGCAAATATTGGTTTTTGTATGATCTCTTAATCAATTATTTGTGCTTATGTAATGATTACAAAGAATACAAAGAAGTGATCAATACAAAGATATACATGAACTGAGACAAAATAAAGTAATAAGAACCAAGAGAAAATAACAATATACACAATAGCTGCAACACTGGAAATGGGAAAGAACAACCACAAACAAAAACAATCAAAAGTGAATGCTTAAAAAATTGCAAAGATTAGATATGACTGAAAGGAACAGATTTGATAGGACACATCCAACTCACACTTTTGTGGGAAGTTGGAGATTCACAGTTACTATACAGTGAAAATATTTTTAACTTTTGAATGGATCATTCAATTGAACAATTTTTAGAGGAACAGATCTTTAAGAGGGGGAAGGAATATAATGTGAATAACTGTAATGATGTAAAAAAAACAAGATATCAATAAAATTATTTTAAAAAAACTTTGTAAGACATTAGCTTAGGAAAATCATCTCAGTGGCATTTAATGATAAAAATGGAAAGATGAAAGGAAACAAAATAAACAATGGAAACGTTTTGTAAGTTGTTTTCAAGAACAATGGAATAATCATAATCAATTCCTAATACTTTAATCATATATTTTAGGATATATTTTAAAATTTACTTTAAAATAGTAAAAAGAAATCTCACTAAAGAGAACAAAGTGAACAAAAATCTTCTGGATAAGCTTAACTGTAGAGAGAAATTCATGTTGGAGATGATACAATTATGAGGAAAGTGAAGTATTGTCATACAAGATGACCAAAAAAGACAAAGACTATAAAAGTTGAAAAAAATCTCAGACTTAATAATGGAAAAAGAAACTTAGGTAACATGACATACTGGCTATATATATATCTATATATATATAGATATATATATAGATATATATCATATAATAAACTATTTCATGGCATGAGTTATAAAATCTATTAGAGTTCAGAATTCGAAGAGATCACTTTGGATGAGAGTAATGAGGGAAAACTTCACAGTGAATTTGGAAATTGATTGTGGCTAGCATTTGAAAAGATAAAGTGAAGAAATAAAAAGAAAAGAACATATTAACATGGGGGTGGGGCAGAAGAGAAGCATAATGTTAGAAATAACTCCATCTTCATGAGATCAGCCTAACAGGAGTGAAGGAACTATATTTGGACACATATATAAGACCAAAAGAAAATTTATATGCCAAAAGTGGGAAAAAGCTGTAAAGAATCTTGAGAGCCAGGCAGAAGAATCTGGCCTTGATGATTCTGGAATGTTTGGGTAAGTTTACAATCTGAGTGTCATGAGCAAAAGGAATTACATGTGTCTTAGGAATATTTGTTCAGCAAGCAGGATGGATAATAGCAATGTTGTAATGTTCACAGAGGAACAATAAAAGATTAGTGTATTAAAAATGGTGCCAGAAAGGAAAAGGAACAAATTCTGAAAAGGTTTGTATATATAAAATATGAAGAGTGGAAGCAGTGAAGGAGGCAGAATAAAAGAGAATCCCCTGTCAAAGAAGACAAGGAAATAAAAAATTCCAAGGTTATATAAAATTATGGAAGGAAAAGAAGAGAGCTTAAAGTGACAGTACTTTATAGAATATAAGCAAAAGAAAAAATATTCTATGCCCAACTTTTGCCAGATATTTAGCTACATGGAATATGATGTATACTTTATTTGGAAGCCTCTAAGCTACTTCATTACCCAATTTCTTGGGAACATCATATTCCAGGATCCTGTGTGGAAAAGATAAACAATGAGATAAGTTTTTATTCATCCCAATATTGTATAAACAAAATTAAATCTGCCAAGGAAGGAAGATGTGAAAACGGTATAGTTTTGTTAATTATCATACCAAATTTAGGTTTGGCATTAACCTTAGGGGGATTAATGTTCCAGAATTAATCAGCTAAAATGCAAAATAGGAAATCTATTTTGAAACTATGAAACAAGAACTACAGATGTAGAAACCAATGCACACTTAGAAAAATGATTGCCAAACATGATTTCAGAAGACTGCTAATTAATCATATAAATCTTTTCCTTATCTCACTACTCAGATGTCTTCTGCTGCTTTTGCCTTTTTCATCATTATTTCACATGAAAAAATATAACATCTCTTTTCCTAGGTAATAAAGCATTCTACATGATCATCCCATTCCATCTTATCTTCTTCAATAGATTGTCTCCTATGTCATCCCTAGTTTCTCTTCAATCTCTCCTTATCTACTGGCTACTTACTTCCTATCTTTAAACATGTCCATGTCTTCTCATTTAAAAAAATTCCTCCCTTGATCAATCCATCCTTAATAGCTATCATCTCATTAATATTTTTTCTCATTTGATCAATTGAGTAGAAATAAAGAGGGACAAGGGATTGTGGAAGTAATCCAAGGTTGAGATTTGGCAAGGCAGTAGAATAAAGGGTCAGGGGACTTCTCAAGGATAGTGTAGAGTTGAACTGATTCACCACTGGGGTCAAAATTGGGATGGGACAAGTATGTAGCCAGTGCAAAGGTGACGGCCTGAGAAAGAATTGAGGGGAGAAGGAATTGGATGTGGAGGTATGAGTGAACAGGGTTTGATGTTGCAAAGAAAAAGAAAACAGCTACAATGACAACATATTATAATCAGAGAAAGAAATTTTGAAGTTCATGAAAATAGATATGAAACACTTATAGATAATGGTAAGATCAAGGGTTTCTTCTGTGTGACTGGATAGATGGTAAGACCATCTGAGGTACAGTGAAGTATAAATCATGGGAAATAAATAAGAAGAAGAATTAGGAAGTTGGTATTCGAAGCAGTATTAGTATATGGTGACCTTCAACAGCCCTCCCTCACTTAAATCCAATTCACTTGCATGTCATGGCATCACCTTCCTGATGTCATGGATCTCTTGGAGAAATAAGAACAAACAACAGCCTTACTGTAGATCCAATTGCAACTGAGCTGGCCATCTGGGCAACATAAGCACCTTCTCTCTTCCTTTCTGTCTTTCCTTCTTTCTTTTCCCTTCTCTCTGTCCATATAGGGTAGCATACCCTTACCTATGAGTGTTCTGCTCAAAGGAATGTGAAGTTTGATCTCTAAAACCTCACAAGATTTCTTATGGTTTATTGGCTAAATTTCCTTCTAGAAAACTATGCCTTACAGCCAAATCACTCTGAATCTCAATGACTGGCCAACAATAGATCCCAAGTCAATCCATACTTAGTCATGGTTTGGGCTCACAGTAAATGTAAATAGCAATTGTTTCTATTTTGTCCAGAAATCTTGTCCCCTTCCAAATTAATATGTGTGTGTGTGTATGTTTGTGTGTGTGTGTGAAAGAGAGAGAGACAGACAGACAGAGACAGACTAGGCAAAAGAGGCTATTCTCGCCTTCATTTTTATGTAGCCCCTATAAATTCTAACTCAATGGTGAATCAGTTCAACTCTACACTGAGGTGATTTGAGACAATTCTAATAGACTTAGAATGAAAAATGCCATTCATATCCAAAGAGAGAACTATGCAGCTTGAATGTGGATCAAAGCATAGTATTTTCACCTTTTTTGTTTGTTTTCTTTCTCCTGAATTTTTCTTCTTTTGGTCTGATTGTTTTTGCACAACATGGCAAATAAGGAAATATGTTTAAAAGAACTGCACATATTTAACCTATATCAGATTATTTGTTGTCTTAGGGAAGGTAAAGGAAGGAGGGGAAAAATTGAAACACAAAGTCTTACAAAAATGAATGTTGAAAAACGTCTTTACATGTATTTGGAAAAATAAAATACTAATGAAAATTTGAAAAAAAGAACAAAAGATAAACAATAACAACAAATATACACACATATGCATACATCTTTTAGAAGGGGGCCACAGAGATATGTATCATTTATTAATTAGATATTAAAATCTTTGACAATTGATTGTCATTTGAGCCCCAGAGACATGAAAGTAAATGGACATTATATTAAAAGTCATCACCATTAAAATTAATTTTTTCTTCCTGTAATTTAATCATGTAAGGATTCTCAATGAAGAAAGTCTCTTTACCTGTGCAGATACAGACCTGTTCTTCAACTCATAGTCTTAAAGAATTACTTAGGGCACTGAAAGTTTAAGAGATGTGCCCATTGTCAAACATACAGTGTGCATTACATTCAGGTCATTTGGCTCCAAGACTAAACTCTCCATCTACTATACTATGACATCTTTTCTATTAGGCATACACTAAAGTCCTAATTTAATACTTTAATACAGCTTTAATATAGGGTCTTAACCACTATATTAATGGAATACAAGCTTTATCAAGTCATGCTAAACAAGAAAGGCTCCTAACATGAACCTAACAATGAACTATATGGCTATTATCTAAGAAACATTAAAATTAATTTTGGAGAGACTCATCATTAGAAGATTGGTCACAAGGTGATGAAAATATTTTGATCAAATATTTATAAATCCATTGAGTAAGTTATTGAGGAATTACATAGGTTGTCATGGCAGGGAATTTGCTACACAGATGCTACCACAATCAATCATAAAAACTTCCCACTGCTCTGTGTCCCTGGAGAGTAGAAAGTTTAAGAGACAACATCTTAGATATCAGATCTTTTCAAGATTTATCTTTATCACAGTCCATAAAAATGCTATTACTGAATAAAGAATGGTTTGGGGATCCAATGTATAAGCATTAGGCAGGCAACAAATACATATAAGTTTATATTAGCATAATGGATGTGTATAAATTAAGGGTTTATATTTTATATATTACACGTTTCATATACACATATTACAAACATTTATATGTCTTCTTGTCTCCCTATTCAAATGTCAGCTTCTTACCAGTAACAATGATCTCATTTTTTGCACTTGAAGCCTCAGAAGTCTGAATAATTCCTAGCATATAATAGGTACTTAGTAAATTAATAATTGTTGATTGATTGTTTGGTTTATTCTCTGTTTAAAGTTATCTGACTATTATGAGAAACTGATTACTGACTTTGTGCCAAACTTTATCAAGTAAACTAACCAATCTGGATTAGACTAAATAAAACTAATGAAAATATGAATGTTTCAAATGTCTTATTTGGTAAACAATATAATTAATAGTTTCATTCAGTAGTAACAACTATAATGCTACAAAAATGCTTAAGTGAGCTCTGAACATATATGGCTTTAAATTACAGTCTAAATCAGATAAAATGCTATTTGCAATAGTAAGTAAGAGGCACATAAGGGAGGCTTTTTGCCTCATAACTTGGGGGACACATTCATGGAATAGGAAATAGAAAAGAAATACGTTTGTATCATAAAATGAGGGCTGCCTTTCTTTTTTCCTAATGAAATATACATAATCATTTACTGGCTATACAATTTGTTTATATGCTTTAGGAACATATGACCATAAACAAACTAGAAAAGATTAAAGAGTGCTTCTAGCAGGTGAAAACACACTAGCTGGTGAAATAAGAATTGGTTCTATCCCTACAAAACATTCTAAGTGTTTCTTTCAACATAAAGATTCTATTATAATAAGAGATAAAAGCTTTACTATTGGATGCCAATTCAATGTTGTAATCCACTATTGCCAAACAAAAACAAAAACTGTGCTTAAGAATCATTTAGAGGAAGAAAAAAGTTCTGTGACCAAGAAAATGTATTCAGTTTCTACTATATAAAATTCAGTCCTAGGCACTAGAGATAATTTTTTAAAGTCATTCCTCAAAAAACTTATATTCTACTGCAACATGAGTACAAATAATTATGGAAAGGATTTAAAAAGAGCATAAATTAGTTTTAGTCCTAGAGAAGCAGTCTAAAGAGAGAGAAAGCACCTGGTAAGTGTTGGGAGGAACAGACGATTCAGAAAAGGCTTTATGTAGGAGATACTACCTGAACTATGGATAGGATCAAATTATAAGTAAGACATAGATTAACATGTTTTATTTATATTCTATTAAAATTATATCTGTGAATGATTTTTCCCTATTTTTATGAATTTAAGTGCTCCTTTCAGAAGTAACCAAGGATATATTAAATTATTCATATCATTTGATTATAACCAAAATGGATTTTATTTTAAAATGTGCTAAGATGAATAAGTATAAAAATTTGTCACGGAACAAAGGGAGAAATTAATGTCTCATTGAGATTTTTCTCATTAAATTGTAAGTGGTGACTAAATTAATAGAAAGTAAAATTAAGTTTGAGTACAAATTGTTATTTAATAACTTGAAACAGCAAGATCTGATTATAATAATTAGCAATCTTATGACTCAAAAGAAATATTAGAAAAATGTGTGGCAAATATTAAAAATAGTTTTAAACTTTAATTATAATATGCAGTCAGTAAAATACATTATTAGATCATAAATTATTTAAAGTTTATTTAGACTAAAATATCTCCTAAATTTATTCCATCAAGAAGTCATTTGATTGTCCTTATTTTTAAAAGGTCACTAACATCTCATTAAAATTCCTCTAACAGAATTGTATTCCTATGCCTTATTGTTTCATGAAAGTCACCTTGAATTCTCTTTAAGAATGAGAACTCCACAGATTCTCCCAAATATTAAAGATCTTGAATATAGTCTGAGCAACTATTTAAGGATAAATACATTTAAGTATGGGAAAGGCATATCATTAATAGTTTGAAAATTTAAGAAATGAATTCTTTGGCTATGGAAATCCAAAAAAAAAAAAAAAAAAAAAAGGAAGATACAAAACAGCCTTCAATGATAAACTAAGATAGGGGAGGAGAGAAAAAAAATACATTGGAAAATATGGTTCAAGACTAAGAAATATTTCAGTAAAAATAGAAGAATCATTTGTCCATGTGTAACTAGACTATCTATTAATTTGACCAAATATAAAAATCAACACTGATCCAAAAAGGATAGTTGTACTTGGGTGCCTCCCTTATGATTTTGCAGTGAAAATAGAAGATAGAAAAAGGACAGCCTGCTAAGAATCACAGAATTTTTAAAATAACTATAAATAACAATTAAACTATTGGGACTCCAAATAGGAGATTTTTTTTCAATAGTGAAACTCAGAATACTATTGGATAAGGCAAGGGTAAATTCATGAGATCTGGATTCTGGGGCCCTAGGTTCAAATACCAGTTCTACCCCAATGTCTCTGTTGCCTTGGGTAAATTATTTAATATTTATGGGTCTCAGTTTTTTTATTTGTAAAATGAGTTGCGCTACAATTCTTACCAGATCTAAATATATGAGCTTAACATTCTAACTCTAAATGAAACAAGAAAAAAAAAATAAGATGGTGGCTACTAAATGGAAATTTTTCAAGTTTCCTTGAACAACAAATAAAGGACTTGGAAGAGGAACTTTCTTTTTCTTTTTTTTTCTAAAGGTAATTAGAAATGTCATTTGGAACATATATCTTACATAATAACCAACATAAACAAAAAATTTTATGAAGGAAATTACACCTACATCCCAGCATATGGATAAAGGGGAAGAAGCAATCTTATGAAGACCTCAGCAAGAACTTCTAGACCAAGTAATATATGCATTGATATTTGGTGACTTCAAATCAAAGTTCAGCCTATATGAAAGATGTATTAGAAAATATATCTCAATGACAAGAGTTGAGTCAAAGAGCATGCATTGTGTGTAATTCCAAATATCTTTCTGTACCAGCTGTATCCATTCACAGGCTCATTAATGTGCCTGCTTTCCATTAGGCCTTTCAGCAGTTATCATTTTCACTTTTGTTGTCAATAGCCAATCTGATGGGTAGGAGACAAGCACACACAGAGCAAGGAATGGAGTGGTGTGATGGATAATGCTGGATGGAAAGCCAAGAAGTACAGGATTAAATTTCCACTTTAGACATTAGCTTGGGCAAATGTAATTGTGAACAAATAACAGATTCTCTCGGGGTCTCAGTTTCCTTATCCATAGAACGAAGGGATGGGACTCTGGACTCTAAGACCCATTCCAGCTCTAAAAATATGATCTCTTTAATATCATAAGCTCCTCTAGAATCATCACCATCACTGTCTCTGATCCCTTTGTCTTTTCAGTTCATTTAGCTATTTGTATAGATGAGTGGATTGAAAAACACATATTAAGCTAGATACTGTGTGAAGAATTTAGGATTATAAGATAAAAGTTAAATAATCACTATCATGGAGCTTACAGTCTATTTAAGGGACACAATATGTAGATATAAAGTATTTATAATAAATGTAAAATGGAAATTATATGATTTATGGGAAAGAAAATAGAAGTTAAGGGAATCAAGAAAGGCTTACCATACACGGTGTACTGTACTGTACAAGGTGCTAGAGATGAACTATGAAGGAAACTGGTGATTCTAAAAGATGGAAGAGAGGAAAGGAGTGCATTCTAGACATGGTGGGCAACTAATGAGATGAGAAGTGGAGAAACATGCATGAGGAACATTAAGGTTCTTTGACAATATCAATATATCTGTGAAATGGGAGTAATATACAAGGCTAGAAAGGTAAGTTGAGGACAGTTGCACAGAATTTCAAAGCTAACAGAAGAATTTCATTTAATTCTAGAGTCCACAGAGAAACACATAGTTTACTGAGTAAGGGAGTGATAAAGTCAGACCTGTGATTAAAAAAAAAAAAAACATTTTGGCAGCTATGACTATCTTATTCTTAGTTTTTCAGTTGTGTCTGAGACTTTGTGACCATTTTGGGGGTTTTCTCAACAAAGAAACACAGCAAAAGTATATAGACATTATCTTTTTATTCTCTATACAAAGAAAATTTATTACTATCATAATCTTCAGTCTTACCTTATTCTTGGTATAGACATAAGGTATCACTTTGAGAAATACTCGTGGCACTTCTTCCATTGTGTCATTATTAACAACATGGAGCATACAGACTGGAAGAGTAGTATACACTTTAGGCATCAAGAGCATATCTTGTGCTACATAAAATGTTTCTCTGCAATAAAAAAAAAAAAAGAATCTCCTTTAAAAGATGGGTTCAAAAATTTTTCATCTCTCCTGTCTTTTCACAACAACATTTGGAGAGACCTGTTTATATATTTTGCCTCTACTTCCTTAATTCCAGAGATTTGTCCAGTTCTCGCAATATGACTTCCAACCCCAACACTTAAAGGAAATTACTCTCTCTAAGGTTACCAATGATCTATTCATTGCTATTCCCAAAAGTGCTTTCTTAGCCTCATCCTTCTTGATAGCTCTGTAGCCATCCTGCCTCAGGCACTTTCTTGTATGACCCTGGGCAGGTCATATTCTCCCAGGCTTCATTTGCAATATCTATTGCATGAGAGGATTGAACTTGATAACCTCTAAAAGTCTCTTCTAGCTCAAATCTATGATTCTCCAGTTCTAAGGATATTTTCTCTTCCCTGGACTTTCTCTATACTTTTCTCTCCTTTTCTTTTCCTTTCTTATGGGCTCCTGTTCAAATTCCTTTACTGTATCATCATTTATATCATGATCCTACATGTGAGTTCTTCAAGTACTTCAAGAGTTTCTATTGGTGATCTCATAATCCCTGATAAATTCAATTATCAATTCTAAATCACAGACTTCCAAACTAACATGTCTAACCCCCATCTCTATCTTGAGCACCAGTCTAGACTGTTTGCTAGACATCTCTACCTATGTATCCCATAAAGCTCTCAAACTAAATATGTCCAAAACAAAATTTATTATCTTCATCTCACTGGGGACACTACCTCCTCTTAGTGACCCAAGTTTGCCATGTCCAAGTCATTCTCAGATTTTCGTCTTTTTCATTCCACCCTTTCCCAAACCTTATCAATTCAGTTTTTACCTCTTTCATATCTATCCATTTCTGTCAGATTGCCACCAGACATATTTTGGTTCTCTATTTGCCACTTAGTCCCTTCACAATATGGTTCCAAATTCTATTTTGAGATGAATTTCACAATGTCTCTTCATAAACTCTAAATTACAGTTAAACTGGCCAATTTGCTCTTCTCTGTACCTCGTATTCCATCTCCCTCCTCTGTATAGATTGTCACCATGTACTTAATGGTTTCCCTCCTCCACTCTGCCTTTTAAGAGTCTCTGCACAAAGGATTTCCTCCTATAAGAAGCCTATCAATGATCCTTCAGCTGTCAGTCTGAACTTGCCTCCCACAAAATGACTTTGTATTTATTTTATGTTTTATATTTTATTCTCTGTGTCCATATTTTTTTAAGTAGAGCATAAACTTGAAGTTTCATTTTTTTTTATTCTAGAGGAGTTTATGTACTTAAATAAATTCTTTTTAACTGAATTGAATTATAATGATTCTTGCAATTAACCTTATTTATAAGTATAAATTTTCTATATAATTATAATTTGCATATCGTAGCTATTTAAGTATAGCAAATAAGAGAGTTTTATGCTATATCATTATATATTGTGTGTGATGACCTTGTTAGCACCCAGGATAACTTAGAATCAGCCAGAGTCAGGATAAGCAAAAGTCCTTGGTCTTTATTCTTGGTCTTTAGGAATAGAAGTGAAGAGAATGGACACAGGATCTCCATGACCTCTCCTCTTTGTCTACCACCCAAAAGGTGACTCTAGCTAGTCTTCCTCCACTCCCTAGTCCCTCCTACAATTCTCTGTATATACCAATTATCAAGTCAGCACAGAATAGTGGGAAGGGCCATTTTCAAAACATATGCTAATAGAGTATTGTCCAATTGGTAGTTAGCCTTAAGTGCTCGGTTGTCCGACCTCAGTGCATCAACTCAGAGTTTCAGCCTTAACAGTTGTGTGAGTAGCATTTCAAATCAATTTAACAAATATTTACTGAGTAACTACTCTATTTGGGCACAATGGTGTGGTAGATACTAAGAATACAAAGATGAAATAAGTCTGTTATAAGATGCTAAGAAAGATACAATGAACATAAATAATTACAATAAAATCAGAAGGTTCTTAAAATTACAACAAAACCAGGAAGTTATTAAATTCAAACATTAAGAAAACAGTTTTATATCATATTATTTTTTTATTTTTCTATGTTTTTGACTAAATAAAAATGCAAATAAATTTTTCTTTAAATAGTTTCATATATACTAAGCAAAAGTGAAATGATTTTTAGGAAAGGTAAAAAAAGCAATTTGGAAGTTTTATTTTTTAGAACAAAATTATAAAATAATTATATGCCATAGAAAATTAAACAAGCGATTTAAATCAATCAAAACAATTTATTAGGAATATACTGTATGCTAGGTACTATGCTCAAATGCTGGGGATTCAAACAAAAAAAAAAATCTCAAGCTACTTATATTAAGTATACACAGAAAATGATTTTAATAAATAAAATCAAATTTAGAGAGGAGGAAAATATTTTCAAAATCTTACCTAAAAACTATGAACCAAGAATTTGGTGGTTGATCAGAATAAGTTACAGAATAATCAGCAAAAGCTATCTTAGTTTCTTCATCTTTATAACATGGATATAGCTCAAAAGACTTGCATTTGCTTTTAAACATTAATCTGGAAAAAATGAAAGAGCATATTTCACAAAAGAACATTATTCCCTAAATGCTTCTTATTCATGAAAAGAATAACAAAAAAAAATATAGAAAATCTATGTCATGATGAGGTGTCTATTCAGTCAGACTATTCAGTCTATTCAGAGTTATCTTCCTCTCCTTAAAGTAGCTAATGAGATGTAAATCTTAAAGATTAAAGTAATTGATGAGAATACCTCAATTAGTCAGTCAAAGGCTTTAAGATAGGTTCTGAAAGTCCTTCATTATTTTGGAAGGAATAATGAAATTAAATGACATCATATAGGAAGTGTATTGATATTGGCCAAAGAGACTCAGTCACACCATGTGGGTTTTAATATAAAATAGAAAACTAGTTGGAATTTCTGCCTTCTTGTGTCAGACCAACCCAGTGGTAGAAGTTCCAGTTATGTCCCTGGGAGACAAATTTTAGAGGAGGAAAGAGGAGAAAGCCTCTATCTTTTTCCCTTTACCACTTGACTAGAGAAAGGACTTGTGAAATTCAAAGGGCCAAATGATTTGAGATTTCTCATTTGTAATGGCAAGATCATTCCCAAATTAGCAGTAACTAATGATAGTATCTACATAAGTAGCTACAGACAAACTAAGCACATTGAAAAATGCAGCCTCACAACTCAATAAGATGGTCAACAATAAACCACACTATTCAAAACATGTCTCACAAAGGGAAAAAAAAGGACTTCTAGCATCTAAGAACTATGAGTTACTCCTTTGACACATATACCCTCTATACTTGACCTTACTTTCCCTCGGCTCTATTCATATTTATGTGAGAGTGTGTGTCTCTAATTTAAGAGAGTGCCTTGTCCCAACTTTTTGTACTATACCACAATAATAAAAATTCATTTCTAAAAGTTAATTTTAAAACTTACTAAATCTAGGCAATAATCAGTGGGGAAGCATCCTGATAGAAACTTGTGAACAATAACATTCAGTGAAATAGAGGACTTTCAAGCATTCCTGATGAAAACAGCCGAGCAGAATAGAAAATCTGACTTTCAAATACAATATTCAAGAAAAGCATAAAAAATGTAAATAGGAAAAAAAATCACAAGGGATTTAATAAGATTAAACATTACATTTCTACATGGGAAAATAATACTCTACTTCCTAAAAACGTTCTCATTATTAGGACAATTAAAAGTACATAAACAGAAAGCACATGTGTGAGTTGGTTATCTAAAAAATAAAGAGTAAAAAAGAAGAATGTACTGGAAAAAGAAGAAATTAGAAGTATAATGGTATAAATTATGTAATATAAAAGAGGAATGAAGCAGATTTTGCAGTGGAAGGGAAGATGTGGAAAGTTTAGTGGGGGTGGAACATGAGCCATATTTTCTTTGAAATTATTAGCTCAAACAGGAAATAACAAACACAGACAATTAAGTGTAGAATTCTATCTTATCATTCAGGAAAATAAAAGGGAAAAGGAATAAGAGAAAAATGGGGGGAATGGAAAGAACTAATAGAAGGGAGGGAAAAGTGAAAGAGCCAAATGTCAGAAGCAAAACACTTTTAAGAACAGACAGGCTGAAAGGAAGAAAAGTCAGATGCAAAAACACTTTTGAGAATAGAAAAGTAAGGGGGGAAAGATTGAAAGAAATATATAATTAGCCATTATTAATGTGAAAAAAAATTATAGCAAGTTTTTCTGATAAAGACCTCCTTTTTTAAGTGCATAGAAGTGACTTAGTCAAATTTATAAAAATAAGAGACATTTCTCAATTGATAAATGGTCAAAGGATATGAACAATAAATTGTCAAAGAAATAAAAATTATCTATAGTCATTTGAAAAAGTGCTCTAAATCTATTGATTAGATGAATGTAAATTAAGACAATTTTGAGTTACCATCCCATGCTTATTAGACTGGCTAATATAACAGAAAAGAAAAATGACAACTATTTTACCTCTTTAACTTTTTTCTTATTTGTTTTGAGGTTTTATTTATCTAATTCTGACAGTGTAAGGTTGATATCTCCCACTATTATAGCTTTGCTGTCTATTTTTTTCTTGCAGCTCTCAACTTCTCCTTTAGGAATTTAGATCCTATACCACTTAGTGCATATATATTTAGCATTGATATTGCTTCATTATCTATGCTATGCTTTAGCAAGACATGGTTTTCTTATCTCTTTTAATTACATCAATTTGCTACCCCTGCTTTTTTGACTTCACCTGAAGCATAATAAATTCTGCTCCAGTCTTTTACCTTTACTCTGTATATATCACCCTGCTTTAAGTGTGTTTCCTGTAAATAACATATTGTAGGATTCTGGCTTTTGATCCAGTCTGCTACCTGCCTTCACTTTATGGGAGAGTTCATCCCATTCACATTTGTGGTTAAAACTACTAATTCTGTATTTCCTGCCATCTTCTTATCCCCAGATTATACTTTTCTCTTTTCTTCCTTAGTCCCCTCCCAAGTATTAAACTTATGAACACCACTTGCTTCATGCAGCTCTCCCTCTTTAGAATCCTTCCCTTCTCCTTAGAGTCCCTCCCCTTTTCCTATATCTTTCCCTTTCTATTTCTGTATTCCATTTAATTTAGCCTATCCCTTTCCTTTTCCCTTTTCTTTTCCCACTTTTCAATGAGGTGAGAGGTTTCTCTGTAAACTAAATATGTCTAATATTTTCTCTTTGAGCCAAATCTGATGAGAATAAGATTCATACAATGTTCCTCCCCCTTCCTTAATTCCCTCAGATATGATAGATTTTCTTTGCCTCATCGTGAGATGTAATTTCCCTCTTTTTACCTCCACTTTTCTTTTTTTCTGATATATTATAAAAAATGAATTAAAAGAAGTGGAAAAGGAATTGTACCAGCAAAATCAAATTATACATGTGTTCTTTATGTAGCCCATAAAAGAAATATAGTTCTCAAGAGTTCTTTTTGCCTTTTTATGCTTCTCTTGAGTCCTACATTTGGAGGTCAAAATTTTTGTTTAGGTCTGTTTTTTTTTTTGTTTGTTTGTTTTGTTTTGTTTTTCCTTAGAAACAAATGGAATTCACCTGTTTCCTTGAATGTCCATCTTCTTCCCTGGAAGAAGATGTTCAATTTAGCTAGGTAGTTTATTCTTGGCTGCATTGCAAGTTCCTTTGCCTTTCAGAATATCAGATTCCTTTAATGTGGAAGCTGCTTGATCCTGAGTTATCCTTATTGTAGCTCCTTGGCATTTGAATTGTTTTTTTTTGGCTGCTTGTAATATTTTTCTCCTTAGTCTGATAGTTCTGAAATTTAGCCACAATATTCCTTGGAGTTTTTATTTTGGGGTCTCTTTCAGAAAGTGTTCAATGAATTCTTTCAATGCCTATTTTACCTTCTGATTCTATTACATATGGGCAGTTCTCTTTGATGATTTCCTGAAAAATGGTGTCTAGGCTCTTTTTTTCATCTATTTTCAGGGAGCCCAATAATCCTTAGATGATCTCTCCTAGATCTATTTTCCAGGTCTGTTGTTTTTCCAAGTAGATATTTAACTTTTTTTCTATTTTTTTTCATTTTTTTGGTTTTGCTTGACTGATTTCTTTATGTCTCATTGAATCATTCATTTCCATTTGTTCAATTCTGATTTTTAATGAGTTATTTTCTTCATTTTCTTTTTCTTTTTCTTTTTTTTTTTTTTTTTACTTCTTTTTGTAAATGTCCAATTGAGTTTTTAAATAAGTTGTTTTGTTATATGGAAGTTTTTTCCATTTCACAAATTTTTTTAAGGAGTTATTTTCTTTTTCCAATTTACAAATCCTGCTTTCCTGGGAGTTCTTTATCTTTTCCATTTCTCATTTCAGGGAGTTGTTTTCTTTTTCAAATCTTTCTTTTAATGAGTTATATGTCTTTTCCATACTATCTTGCAGTGCTTCCCCTTCCTTTCCCCATTTTTCTTTTAGCTCTCTTTTAAGATCCTTTCTAATTTCTTCTAGGAGAGCCTTGTGTGATAGGGACCAGTTTATATCCCCATTTGGGGTTTTGTCTGGAGACTGTCTGCTATTAATTTCCTCAGGGTTGGAAATCTGCTTTCTTTCTGTATAGAAGCTATCTATAGTTAGAGCTTGTTTTGCTTTTTTATTCATTTAAAAAAAAATCTTTTGGGTCTGCTTTTAAGGCAAGGAGGTTCCAAACTTCCTCTACAGAACAGGGATGGATAGTGGCTGCCCTGTGAACAGGCTGCAAACAGGGGCTGAGTTTTGGATAGTGACTGCCCTGTGGAAGAGCAGCCATCCTGCAGAGAGTGGCTACACGGTGATTGTGCTGAGTCACTCCCAATGCTTGGATATAAATGCAGATATATTTCTCAAGAGTTATATCCCTATGTGGGGATATAAACAGTTTAACCTTTAAATAATATATATTTTCCTCTTCATACACAGAACTCAAAAAAAAAAAAAAAAACATGATTAAAAGTCTCTTCATTGAAGATGCAAAGCTTACCCTGAAAGATGATACTGAATCTTGCTGGGTAGTTAATTCTTGGTTGAAACTCCATGTCATTTTCCTTCCAGGTATTCCAGGCCCTCTGATCCTCTACTGTAGATGTTATCAGATTCTGGGTAATCCTAACTGTTGCTCTTTGAAACCTGAATTGCTTTTGTCTGGCAGCTTGCAGTATTTTTCCTTGAAATTATAGTTCTGGAGTTTTGCAACAACATCCCTTGGGGTTTTCTTTCCTTTGGGGATCTCTTTCCAAAGGAGATTGATGTATTTTTAAATTACTTTCCCCCCCCCCCTCTTGCTATAGTACATCAGGGCAGTTTTCCTTGATTATTTCTTAAAGAATGCTATCTAGATTATTTTTTTTGGTCATAGTCTTCAGATAAATTAATAGTTTTTACATTGTCTCTCCTGGATCTATATATTTTTCCAATGAGGTATTTTACTTTTTCATCCATTTTTTTCATTCTTTTTAGTTTGATTGACTCTTGACTTTTCATAGAATCATTAGCTTCTATTTGCCCCATTCTAATTTTTGATATCTTTTCTATCCCTTGTGACTAAGTCCTTGAAAAATTATATGCAGTAGGTGTCACCTAACCCCTTACAACTCAGCTCCAATTATTCCATTGAGACTGCCTTCTCTAAAATTACCAGTGATTTTTTCACTTCCGAATCCAGTGCAGTTTGTCAGTCCTCTTTCTTCTTGAGTTTTCTACAACTTTTCATACTGTTGGGCATCCTCTCCTTGATACTTAACTCTGAGTCTTCAGGCCAGTACTTTTTCCTTGTTTTTTGTTATATGACATGGCAGTGAAGGAGTAGAAAGAGGAAGGAATACTATGAGAAATTTGGGTCTTACAAAAACAAAATAGCACTTTGTAAAATGTGTAGGCAAAGGATAGCAGAAAAGTATATTAGAAAATATATCTCAGATTTAAGAAATGAAGTCTTGATTTTTGGCATTTCCTAAAATAATTTTTGTCAATTTTAAATGATGTCCATAATGAGAGAGGCAAAATAGCTCCAAAACGGGCTTAATGATGGAATACTTGATCTCTTTTTTGAATGTTAAGCTCCCTGAGGGAAATGACTATCTTCCTTGTTTATATTTATGTCCCCAGTGTTTGACACAATACCTGAAATATAATTAATCTCTTAATAAAAAGCTTTTCATTCATTTATTGTCAGAGACATTCAACCAATCTGTAAAAAAACCAATTACATCTGGACTCACTATGTCTGCTGTCAAAGAGCCATAATAAATCAAAATGACACAGCAAGATAATAAGGAAAAATAAATGAATAAGTTTTTTTTAAAATCACTAAGAAAATTCACATCAACAGCAATAGGATTTTGAAAACATTAAGGGAATGCTTTTTAATAAAAGTTAAGGAGGGAACAACACCAGAAGAATAAAGGAAAACACCAAGAGTATGCATGCAGAAAACAGTTATCCAGAGAAAATTAGTAACTACAGCTCTATATGCCTATTTTTCACTTTTAGAATGCTTTTCATGAAAATGATCTACATATGGTACATGATTTATGAGGGCTTCCTTGATGAAAATATAAGCAAAAATCAGACATTCATAAATAACACTTGATAGATGACATCTTTAAAGACATATAAGTGAGCGAAATATTAGGAGAATAGACACTTTTTTGTAGTGGTGCTTTTTTGTTTTGTTTTTGCTGATCATAAAAAAGTATTTGACTCAGTAGAGCAAAACAGTACTAAAAGTATTAGGACACAAGTATTACTCAATGATACAGTTAAGGATGACCTCTTAATGATTAAAATACCCAGAGATTCTCTCACCTTTCTCTATGATTCCTTCTTCCTTTCTGCTTGTCTATTCTCTCTTAATATGTGCTTTATATGTTACCCCCTTCTCAGTTTCTTTCTCAAAGCCTCTCACTTTCTCCTTCCATTCCTCCCCCAAACCAAATTTTTTTCATCCATTTCCTTTTTTCAAATAGTTATTATACAAAACTTAGGTAAAATTCTTCATAGGAGGGAAGAAACTTTTTATTCCTTTAAAGAAAAAAAAATCAATACTAAATACTAAAAAAAAACAAAACAAAACAACTTACTTCCTGTTTATCTTAGAATACTATATTTTAATTTAGATTTGCATTTACATATATTATCTCACAGAAGATAATTTTATTTTCAAATGTTTCTCCTTTACTTTTTTGTTACCTTAGAATACCATATGATATTTCACATTTGTGTACATATATTATTTCACTTATAGAAGATAATTTCATTTTTAAGCTCTCTGTGAATCCGTATCTTGAAGAGCAAGAAGTTTCCTTATTCCTATAACAGGGAATGATGAAATAATGTAGAATGTAATTGGAAGAATTATAGAATAGATACATGGCATATATGAGAAATAGACTGAAGGCAGAAAAATTGTTGAGAAGCTAGTATAGGTAAAGAACTGGGAAACTGCAGAGAACTTTGGGTACATTGTAAATGAAGAATTAATAGGCTAGCTGTGTGACCCTGAGCAAGTTACTTTTTTTTTTTTTTTTTTTTTTTTTTTTTAGGCTGGGGTTAAGTGACTTGCCCAGGGTTACACAGCTAGGAAGTGTTAAGTATCTGAGACCAGATTTGAACTGGGGTCCTCCTGAATTCAAGGCTGGTCCTCTAACCACTGCACCACCTAGCTGCCCCCATGAGCAA
This sequence comes from Sminthopsis crassicaudata, assembly GCF_048593235.1. NCBI lineage: Eukaryota > Metazoa > Chordata > Mammalia > Dasyuromorphia > Dasyuridae > Sminthopsis > Sminthopsis crassicaudata. The sequence continues at coordinate 147,323,889 of NC_133620.1, forward strand.
GTTACTTAATCCCAATTGCCTCAGGAAAAAAAAAATAGGCTACTTCATATAATCCATTAAGATTTATAAAATGCTTTCTTTTCAACAACCCTGAGAGATACTTAATTTTTTAAGATTTTTTAAAGATTAAAAAATAGCTTCAGAGAAATTAAGCATCTGGCTCATGATTACAAAAATAATAAATATAAAACCAGGATTTTCACTAGTATGGGAATAAAACAGTCAAAAGAGGGGAAAAAATGAACAGCTAAAGGAGGCTATAAATCTACTTGGAAGGAATGGAGAAAGTAGCTTGGGAAATCTTAGGTTTTTTTTTTTTTAATATGACTATATAAGATCTTAAGAAGGAAAGACAGAGTTCTGATTTATGAGGTATAAAGGAGCTGATTAAAGTGATAGGATATGAGACCAACTTGAAGTAGTAACAGATCAAATGAATCTTTCATCTAAGGAAGAAATTGGTTGGAAGTGTGTGGTTGATTGTTAGGTTCCTTATTAGGTGCTAAGTCGGTACTTAACAATTCTCTAGCTCAGAGTTCACATCTTTAGTTCAAACCTTTAAAGGAGTTTACACCTTTAAAAGAAGTTTGCTCACTGGTTGTAAGGAGTTCCCACAAACCCATTCTCTGGGAGGATATAAGGAGCAGGATTCGGGAAAGAGGGGTCATTCAAGATTCTACAATGGTGCTAGCTGGGAACACTTGGACAAGAGCAGATTCACAAATCTAAAGGAAAAGCCTGCTCATGGACTTCTGGGAGATTCATAACTAGGATTGACTTCTGGGAAACCCACAATCCCATTCATACTCTTGGAGGCAGAGTCTGATTCATTCCCAAGTCTACCTTCTTGCTGGCTGGAGACTTTGGATTCAGAGGGAGCTAGAGACTGAAGCTGGCTGGAGATATTCTGACAGAAAAAAGATTCAAGACTTAGAAGGACACAATGTAGGATCCGGACTTTAACTCCTGGCTGCATTTTGGTACTGGTACTGGAACTAAAACTAAGACTGCCTCCCCAGAAGCTTCCCAAGAGATCTCCTCCCAGAGAATGATTGCATTCTAGAGACAACAGGACATTACAGCTGATCAAAGGAAAGAAGGGTGAAGAAGAAAGGGTTGTAGTAGTAGCACTGATGTACAGAGAAAAGAGCATTACCTACCTTTGTTTTAAAAAACTGGAAGAGGTTTGTAGAGATGATGTAGTCCATATCTTTTATTTTACAGACAGGGAAACAGAGAATTGGAGAAGTAAAGGAGCTTGATTGAGTTTCACAGAGGTCCTCTAACTTGGAGTACAATTTTTGTTAAGTAAAATGGGGAAGATTTTGCTTCAAATTCTGCCTCTCACACTTGGTAGCTGTGTGATTTGTTATCATTATATAGCCTGAGTCTCAATTTCCTCATCTGTAAAATAAAGGGATTGGACTGAAGGATCCCTCCAAGTTTTAAATGAATAATTTTGTCATACTATAAATTCTACAGAGGAAAGAATAAAAGATGCTTCATTTTCACTTCAAGGCTTGGAGAAAAGTTGAAATAGTCCGTTATAGCTATAGTATTTTGTCAAACTGGCCAATTAAATTAGGTGCTCTGTTTAACGATGGTTTTAAAGTGTCTACTACACTAATATTTGGAAATAAGTAAAAATGAAATATACAGAAATTACGTTTCTAAGTAAATAATGTTCATTGTAATAGCAATGTATGAATAAAGGACATTGCAATACTCAACAAAATGCAGCAGAGGCTAAAGATATTACTCTTAAAATTGACACCATACTAGTGTCTAGGAACTTTGTCAAATAATTTAGATAAATATTTCAATGATTCAGTAATTATAGCAAGATACTGTTGTTAATACAATATGAAAATGGTTTATGTTGCGTGTTACCTTAAGAGAGAGATTGAATAATGTTCTAAATTGACATCCAGCAGACTCCAAAGTTTTTGCAGAGTGTCTGCAACAGCAATATTTTCCTTTGTGTCTGAAAATAACAAAATAAATTAAAGAATTTTAAGATCTACAAGAAGTTTAGAGGATCATATCATCCAATTTCTTATTTTAAAGTTGAGAAAATTGGATTAAAAAGAAGTTGCCACTTGTACAATTTGTTACAATTTGTTAGTGATATTACCAGTACTAGTACCAAGTCACCTAACTCCCAGGACAATATAGTATTTAACTGCACTCTCTTCCATCTTTATTTCATTACTCATAAAATACCATCTGAATCTATTAAAATATTGAAATCAAAATTTACATGTAAAGACTTTCTATTCACTAGAGATATAGAATGGATTATCACATCTAAGAAATCAGTACATCCAATTTAGCATCTAAAGGATACTGTAACTACAAAATTTAGAAGCAACCTAAATATCCAATAGGGACATGGTAACATAAATTTTGGCCTATTCATGTAATAAAGTGCACAGAATGTAGTTAAGCTCAAAGCATCCATTCACCAGGCATTTCATAAACACCTACTATAAATTTACTATAAATAATATGTAGGTACTGAAGATATAATGGACCTTACATAGGGGTGGGAATTGGAGAGAGGGAGTATATACACAGATAAATACAAATAATTGGGAAGGATACTAACAATTGAGATGATGAGGAAAAAGCAGAGTATAAACAATTGAACTGTTTTGAGGAGATCTAGGAATTCTAAAAGGCACAGATGAGAAGGCAGAGTATTTTAGGTAGAGATTAGTGTTATAATGTTGTTTATGAAGAATAGAAATTTAAAAAGTTTGGTTAGAATGTAGACTATTTGCAGGGAATAATATGCAATTAGTATGAAAAGATAGAATTTAGTCAGATTTTTGAAGAGCTTTAAATGACAAATAGGATAACTGATATATTATCCTAGAGCTACTCAATTTTCTTCTTCTTCAGGAATTTCACATATATATGTATATAATATATATATATATATATATATATATATACACACATACACACACACACACATATATATATGTATATATATATACATATATATATATATATATAGTATAAATTTCTACTTGAGAAATATCAGTAGGCAGCTGTATGGAAAATAGATCATTTTTAAACTGTTGTGATATTCTAAATAAAAGGTAATAAAGTCCTGAACTTTGGCAATTGCAATGTGAGTGGAGAGAAAGAGACAGATGTGATACATGTTGTAGAAGTTAAATTTTTAAAATGTGACAAATATTGGAAAAGGGAGGTGATTCAAACTGAAAAGTTGAGAATGATTTTGAGGTTGCAAATCTGGGTACTTGGAAAGATGGTGGAGTACTCACCAGAAACAGAGAAGGAGGGACTAGAAGTGGGGAGTAGGAGGGAAGAAATAATTCTGCTTTAAATTTATTAAGTTTAAGATGAGTTCTATTTTTCAAATGCAGAAAAATAATGTTGTGAAGTTTTTCCAGGTAACTTTCTACTCTTCATCAGCAGCTCTGCTTGGTTTCTACTCTATGGAACATCATGATTACCACTGGGATAATCTGATCACATGCTGAATTGGTTCAGATTTTTATACAAAATTTATACATTTTTTATCAGTTTTTGATACCTTTTCAATTCCCTCAGATGCTTCTTTCCACTGATTGGAGAATTAGAGAGCAGAGCAACAAACCTTCCATTCTTTATCAGTAGCACTGCTTGGTTTTAAGAGGTTAGCACAGTGCCTCTCATATAAGATAGATATTTAATTATTATTTATTGACTTGTACTCAATTGAAGTGAAGTAATTTAAGGTACATATAATATATATATATATATATATATATATATATATATATATATATATATATATATATATATATACAGGTTAATTACAACCATATGCATGTAAAAGTGAATAAAGAATCCTGATAGAGTCTTTGATATTCTAAAAAAATGACACTTCTTGAGTTGAACTTGTCTGTATTCAAAAGGAAATAGTCATAAAATAAGTTAATTGTTTATCTTGATGTTTCATATTGTTTACACTAAGTCATTAACAAAGTATTAAGTTCAAAAGTATACCTGGTTGTCTAGCCTTCATGACAAGCCTAACATAAGTTCCTCTCCAACAAGCTTGCAGTTTAACTACTGCCACTATATCTTCAGAAGAGTAATTTCTGTCTTGCAACACAGCAGGATATTTCATATCTATCCATTCAGCTGGAGGAGAAAATAATTTAATTTATTTTAAAAATTAAGTTTATTCTTAACTTTCTTGTAAAAATTTTCAACATGTACCTTTAGTCTATCATAGCACTATGATTTTCCAAAAAGTTTTAATTATTTGGGAATTTAAATTATCACCCCTACAAATCTTATCTTTACATTCCAAGGAATAATGGAAATTACATAATATCTTTCCCAGGACTATCTATGAACAATGATCCCTTAACACACACACACACACACACACACACACACACACACAGAATCACCCATACATATAAAGTGGACATTCTTCCTACCATGCTAACAAGACACCTTCACAATACATATACATATATACACATATATAAATATATACACACACATTTATAAAGATATAAATATGCTAACAAGGAACCTTCTTTTATATAAATATATAATATATTTGTAAATGTAAAATGTAACTGATACACAGAGATAGAGATATGTTTATATCTCTATAACTATCTGTCTATACACATATATACATACATACATACACACGTACACACACACACACACACACACACACACACACACACACACACACATATATATATATATATATATACATATATAAAAGAAGCTATCACATTCACATAGCAGGAGAATGTCTACCTTATATATATGTTACATATAACTAGCAATTCTTATCTTCTTCCTTACTGAGTTAAGAAGGAATGACTGGGAAAAAGAAAAAAAATACAAAAAATACTGCCTATATTGAAGGTTATTTTCTACTCTGTGGTGTTTATCTTTACTGCAATTTCTTCTAAAATACAATTTTCCTTACCACATAAAGTCAATAGTTGGCTAGCATAAACAAGCTTGAAGAAATTATTTCTTTTGTGACGAAAAAGCTAGGGCATTACAATCTAGGCCCTAGGCTTGAAATACAATTGAAAGGATGAACAAACATTATATACAGAAGTAACCCATTTGGTAGGGTGATGTAGGGACCTTCCTAACACTCTTCAATTGTATTTCCTATTCTATTTATTTCCTATTTATCAACATACAAAACCTTGAATTCAAACGCTACAGAATCAAATAAATGTAGAGCTAAATAAAAACCACCAGAGAGATGATTTTATCTAGGGATTTGTATGGAGTCCATGAATACACAAACAGTCCATGGATTGTTTCCATGAAATCAATAGATTTCAAGGGATCTGAAAATTTAGATAGAAACAAATCTGTATTTTTTTTAACTTCTATTTGAAATTTGGCATTTTCTTTAATTGTTTAAAAACATTCTTTTAGTAAAGGGTCCATAGACTTTCAAAAGAAAGGGGCTATGACTCAAAAAAAAATTAATAATCTTTGCTCTGCTCCAACACCATCATTTTATATGTAAATCACTTGAGGCCAAAAGAAGTAAAAAGATTTGCCCAAAGTTACCTAATTCAAGAGTTGGGACCCATTTCCTAAGTCCTACTCCAAGGTCCTTTTCTGTTATGTCTCAATCAACTACTTTAGTTATTACGACTACTTTAGTATATTAAAGAAATAAAGTTAGTAACTAAAAATAATTAATACCTAAAGAAGCTTCTTCAGGAAAGGTTTCAAATGGGCTGAAGTCCAAAGTAAGAGCTCGGAATGCAAATTTGAAGTTGGGTGGAATCCTAGGTCCAAAAACTTTTTTGAACAAGCGCCATAAAGAAATATGGAAAACCTGCAATTAGATTAAAAAAATATATATTTAGAATTATTTTCCTATCAGGATATCTAATTTAAAAAAACAAATCTGTAACTATGATGAGAGAGTGTTTCTATTAGTACAGATTAACTTCTTTGTAATTTTTAAGCTTAGAGAGTCCTAAGGAAATTGCAAGGTTAGTTTACTTGTCTAGTCTGGATGTTGCCGGCGTAACCCCTTTAAGATTCCTTGTCTGATCTACCTTTGGGACAAGATATTCCTAGGGGAAAAGATCCGAATCTCAGCCAGTTGGAGCTGTACCCAGGCCCCAGTTGGTTTGGGTTTTCAGCCCCCTTTGAAACAAGATCTGGTCAAACTAATTTGGGCTTGTACCCAGCCCCCTGACCGGATCTGAGCTGGCTTGGATAAAGCCCGCCAAAAATCTGGCCTTCAAAGAATTAACCTGAGCTCCGCCCATTGCTTCTTCAAGCAGATAAAAAAGAGCAAAGCTAGAATCATCTTTGGTCAGAGATTTGAAAGATGCCAGCTAAGATGCTTGCATCAGAGATTCTCTATCCCCGCCGCTTTTGGCGTGTATCTTCCTTTATCTAACCAGACCTTAACCTTGCTTCCAAACCTAGCAATAAACATCTTTTTACCCATCTAGGTTTTTGGCCTGTAAATTCATTTACAGGGGACTCTCGCCACCACTAGACTTGATTTAACTTTGTATCCTTGCGCCGAATCCTAAGGGGGTTGCAGGGGAGCTCCATGTGACTCTCTGTACCCCAAATCCTGCCACTAGACCTCACTTAATCCTATTGAGGTATATACCTCATTATTAGGTATTTGCCTCATAATTTGGTTCAAGTTACCTCATCATTTTGAGGTTCCCTATTACCTCATTATGGAGTCAGTATGTGTCAGAGATGGAACTTGACCCCAGTTTTCCTAACTCTGAGACAAGTGCTCTATTGTCATGCACAATGCAACAGATACATAAGTGCTTAGTATATGCAAGGTAGTGGTGGATCTTGGATAAGAAACCTTTCAGTCTTTTCATTGTCATCATCATTCTTGTCATTGTTATTTTTGTCAAAATTATAATGCTATCAAAAGAAATATAGAAATTGGCAGGAATAAGTGTGTGTATGTGTGTGTGTGTATGTGTGATGAAGATGGTGAGGTCAGTTTTAGACATGGTATAATTGAGGTAGGCCAGAATTGGAAAGTGTCCAACAGGCTTTTCAAAATAGAAGGCTCCTTTTTAATAATGACAAGGAACTGGAAATTGAGTGGATGTCCATCAATTGGGGAAATGGTTGAATAAGTTATGATATATGAATTTATTAGAATATTATTGTTCGGTAAGAAACTATCAGCAGGCAGATTTCAGAAAGGCCTGGAAAGACATATAAACTGATGCTAAGTGAAGTAAATAGAATCAAGAGAGCATTATACACAGCAACAAGATTATGTAATAATCAACTGTTACGGACTTGACTCTTTTCAATAATGGGTTGATTCAGGCTAATTCTAATAAACTTGTGATAAAGAGAATCAATTGCATCCAAATAGAGAACTATGGGGGACTAAATGTGAATCACAACATAGTATTTTCACTTTTGCTGTTATTTGCTTGTTTGCTTTTTTTCTTTCTCATTTTTCCCCTTTTCAAATGAATTTTCTTCTGCAGCATGATGAATGTGGAAATATGTTTAGAAAAATAAAATAAAAGGCTAGAGATGAGAAAAAAGAACAAGGCTGAATTTAGATCATTTAAGAGTAATTTGCATAGAAGTCATAATCAAAGTCATTCACAGAAATAGACAAAGTTGTCAAAATTAAGATGGCAAAGACAGAAGAGTCTGGATTCAAGATCAAAGCATTGAGGGATAGGATATCCACAATGAAAGAATAGAAGAAAAAGGAATATAAATTAAGAGAACATAAACAGACTGGTAGGAAGAGAAGAAAGAGAGAACATTGTATCATTAACACTGAAGAAAGTATTTTAAGATTAAGAAAGTGGTTTAAAGAATTTAATTCTATTAAAAAAAAAAAAAAAACAAGGACAGAGAAGAATGAGAAAAAAGTAATTGGATTTAGCGATTAAGAGATTTTGGTGCCTTTGGAGAAAGTTTTGATTTATCTAAAACATATTACACAATAATAAAAATTCATAGATAAATCAATAAACACATGAAACCATGGAATCTGTTTCCCAAATCTTAAACATATTATGTTTGTTCTCAATCTTAAGATTTAATTTTGATTGTTTCAGATATTTGCAATGTTCTTCTCTTTCATCCACAAATTCAGATCCTGGACATTTTTTAAAGCCCAGTTCAACTCTTACCTTGAGAAAGTCCTGACCTAAAATCCATTTCCTACATGTTTCTTCCTTCTCTGAACCATACCAAATTATCTGTAACATTCACTTTGGAAGGTAATCAATTATTGTCTGGTATATTAATTAAATTTCTTTTGCAAATACCTTGTCTCATTTAATTTTGAACTCAAAGACTAAAAGTGTTTTTCTTCTACTTGGCATTCCTATCAGTATCAAACTCAATTATAAATTATAAATAAAAATTTATTCTTTCAACTTCAATAAAATAATATAACATCATACCTTTAAATGTGTTTTTAATATCACAACTTCAGAAAATTTATTAATATTATATATTCACTATATGTATATATGTAATAATTAATTAATCTTTTTTTTTTGTTTGTTTTCAAGCCTTGAACATGGATCTATCTTTGTATATTTACCCCTACCATCAGAATGTTTTACACATAGCAAGAACTCAACAGAGATTTGTTAAATGAATGATTTAGTAAATCAGATTTAGATTTATGGAATATGGCTTAAAATTTAAGAATGAAGGGGAAGCTAGGTGGTATAGTAGATAGAGTACAAGCCCTTAAATCAGGAGGATCTGAATTCAAATCTGGTCTCTGACATGTAACAGTTCCTAACTGTATGATCCTGGGTAAGTCTCTTAACCCCAATTGCCTCAGGGAAAAATTTTTAAGAATGATAAACCATTAATTAGCCAGGGATAGAATATAACTAATAAGAGCTGGTAAGACTGCATTTACAAGGAATCTTATAAAGTTAAATCTAACTAAAAAATATTTTAAGCTGAACAGAAAAGGGAAAAAAATGCCTCCAAAATAACTAATCTACATGCAATAGAGTTGTTGCTGTTGATGATGTTGTTCATTTATTTCAGTTATATCCCACTCTTTATGATTCCATTTAGAGTTTTCTTGGCAAAATGGAGTAGTTTGCCATTTCCTTCTCCTGTTCATTTTATAGATGAAAGAACTGAGGCAAAGAGGATTAAGTGACTTATCCAAGGTCACAGAAATAATACATCTCTAAGGCCAGATTTGTACTCAAGAAAATGAATATTCCTGACTTCAGTTCTGGCATTCTATCCACCATACCACCTGACTGCCTGTAGGATAGAATACTAAGAAATAATTACAATAATTACAATTTATATAACAGTTAAGGTATACTGTCTCTCTAGGAAATGAAAGAAGTATATGTCATTATCTTTAATCTCGTCAGAGAAGTATCACAGAACGGGAGAATAACTTCCCTAAAAGGGAAAAAAGTAAATTATTGACTAGTGAGTTTGACTTTCATTCCTTACAAAATTTCACAACAAAATTTCAGAATCATAATTTATAAAAATGATGGCTAATGAATACTGAAAAAAAGAAACAATAATAAAAAATATTGGTAAGCATCGCTTGATAAAGTACAGATCATGTTTGAATAATTTCAAATTTTCCTTTTATGAATATTGCTAACTTAGTAATAGATAAGTCTCTCATGCTAGTCTTATTGAAAAGACAGAGAGATGTAGGCTATAATTAGATGAATTCAGAAATAGTTGTGCATAAAGGGCTGAATCTCTGAACAGATGAACTTAGATAACCAAGCACTTAAAGCTAATTACCAATTGGACAATACTCTATTAGCATATGCTTGGAGGATGACCCTGCCTAATTTCCTGTGATGGCTAGTTCTGTGGGTGTATACAGTGAATGAAACAAGGCATCAGAGGGTGGAGTAGGATAAGCGGGATCATTCTTTGGTGGTGGAAAGAGAGAAAGGAAGTGTAGAGATTCCTCTATCTATTCCCCTGAAAGCAACCCCAAAAGACCAAGAATAAAGACTTTGCTGATCCTGACTTCGGCTGATTGTAAGGTATCCAGGGTACCAACATAGTCATTACATTTGGCGCCCAAGGTGCGGGCCAAGGACCCTACTTTCACTGAAGAAGTCCCCTGGTGACCAGGAAATTAGGTGAGTATTTTAATAGACAAATAAGGAACTTACTTTGTTAAGGGGTAAACTAGTAACCTTTTCCAGCTTAAATGGGGCAGATGTTAGGAAAAGATTCTCCCCTGTCCCCACCCCCGCCCCAAAAAGGTGCTATATAAAGCATGCTTAAGTTAATTGAGGGGCAAGATTTAATTATAACTTGGGAACAGATTGCTAGATTCTTGGGTACATTAGGACACACATCCCCTTGGTTGTTAGAGGAAGAAGAAATAGGGCCAGATAATTGGAAACCAGTAGGAGATCAATTGAGTGAATATTACAACAATAAAGGTCCTCATTCAATTTCCAAGGAAACATATATACAACATAATACAATTGGCCTTAAAGAATCCTGCAAGTTATAGGAAAAAGGAAAAGTTTTAGAAATAGCCAGATGAGGAAATGTGAGGAAAAAGAGGAAGACAAAGAACAATTTAATGACCATATTGTCATAGGACATGGGGATTTAAATGAGGTTCAAGGGCATGGTGATTCTCACTCTCATGAGGCAGCTTCAATCCCACCTAGGGAGCAGATTACTGATATGCCCCCATCAACTCCGCCTTCCAGGATGGAGGGAGGAGGAATAGTGGGAGGGACAGTGATACCACCAGCACCTCCCCCCAAGCAATCACCCCCTTCTATGACTAGATTGCAAAAGGCAGTATTTAAAGCCACAGAGGAAGGGAAGGTTATAGGTGATTTGAAACTGCAAATATATCCTGTGATTCAACAGTTTAACTCTTCAGGTCAAGAAAGTAGAAAATACACTTCTTTTGATATAGACGTCCTCAAAGACCTGAAAAAGGCTTGCACTCTTTATGGAGCTACATAAGCTTATGTTAAGATTTTATTACAGAATTTGGCTTATGGAGTCTTAACCCCTAGGGACTGGAAATCTATAGCAAAGACATGCTAAGAACCTGGACAAAACTTGTTGTGGCTTTCTGAATATAGTGAGCTCTGTAGGATACAAGCCTAATACAATAATCAAAATGGAGTTAATACTTCAGTCACCTGTGACCAACTAACAGGTGTAGGTTCTTATGCAGAAGCTTCAGTACAGATTAATTACTCCATAGCAGCATTTGAGCAAATTGCTGCTGTTGCTGCTATCAAAGCATGGGCTTCTCTCCTCAATAAAAATGACAAGGGTGAGACCTACACAAAAATTGTACAAATATCAAATGAACCGTTTGCTGATTTTGTGGGACGTTTGCAGACAGCTGTCATATGGACTAATGGTGAAAATGCACTAACAGACATTTTGATAAGGCAACTTGCTAAAGAAAATGCTAATGAGTTTTGCAGAAGAATTATACTAGGATTACACAAGGATGCTCCTTTAGAGGAGATCATAAGATGCTGTGGCACAGTAGGCACAAATGCCTTTTAAAGCCAGGCTATGATGCAGACTTCCCTAGATCCCAACATGAGAAGACAGAGTCTCTTTTGGCAAGGGACTTCTAGAGAGACTTGTCAATGCTTTCAATGTGGTAAAGTAGGCCATCTGAAAGCTTAACGTTGGCATAGAGACAGAGTGAGAAAACAGGGTGGGAAAACAAGACCCAATACCCCATGTCCAAAATGCAACAGAGGACTCCATTGGGCATCAGAGCGTAGACTGATTCAGGGAAACAGGTTGCAAGGCAAAAAATACTTGGGGCATGATGGCAGCCGATGCTACACCCAGAGAGTGCCTAGAAGTCTAGTACCCAGACATGACCAATCAGCCAGGAAGCCATCTGATGGGAGAAAGGGATTACAATTGGGGAGAATAGAGTTGTATGCAGCTGGGACAAATGAGATATCCCCTGGAGAGATGAAATTTGTTCCTCTCCAGCCTATGGATCCCTTGCCTCCAGGAACAGTAGGCTTGACCATTTCACCTCTTGAAGGTACTTACAAAACAGTGTCCATCCATACATTGATGTGGGAAATTGGGGAATGTATAAATAATATTCCAGTCACTAATAAAGGTAGACAATGTGTGACTTATCAACTAGGAGAAGTAGTAGCATCAGGTTTATTGATACAGACTCCTAATAAGCAACCTAGTGATAGTCACCTACATTCTGGCTCCAAGCAGCAAAATCCAGGAATATACTGGACAGAAGGTGTGACAGCTGACCGACCTATGCTCACTATCTATATAAATAGCATACCATTAGAAGGACCGGTAGAGACTGATACAGATTGCACAGTCATTAGAGGTGCAACTGGCCCAGTCACTGGCTAAAGATTAAGGCAGACAACTATATGTCTGGTGTAGGAGAATCAATAGCAGCTGAAGTTAGTGCGACCCCTTTGAGATAGAGTTTTGAATGTGAAGTTTTTATTCCTTTTATAGTTGAAAAAACCCCATTAATCTGTGGGGAAGAAACATTTTATAACAGGATTAAAAATGAGTACTTCAGTTTTTTAGGCAGGGCTGCTGTTGAAGGCCTGTCAACACTTTCACCTGTTCCTATCCAGTGGAAAGTTGATACACCAGTGTGGATAGAACAGTGGGCCTTAGGTAGCGATAAAATTCAGGCCTTATTACAAATAGTATAGGAGCAACTTGACCAAGGACACTTACAATCTTCTCTAAGTCCTTGGAATTCTCCAGTATTTGTTGTTAGAAAGAAATCTGGAAAATGGAGGATGTTGACTGATTTAAGAAAGATAAATGAACAGATGGAAACTATGGGAACACTTCAACCTGTACTTCCATCTTCTACTCAATTGCCTAGAGAATGGTCTCTTTGGGTTATAGACATAAGGACTGTTTCTATTCTATCCCTCTAGATAAGGAAGATATGAAAAGATTTGCCTTTTCAGTGCCCAGCATTAACTTTGCTGAGCCTTATAAAAGATATGAATGGACAGTTTTGTCACAGGGAATGAAAAACAGCCCTACTATGTGTCAAATGTATGTTGCTGCTGCTCTTACTCCAATAAGAAAAGCATTTCTAAAAGTAATGTTATCACACTGCATGGATGATATATTGGGATGTGCACCTGAGGAACAAATGTTAGAAGCATGTCCACAAAAAATCACAGAAACACTAAGGAATTATAAATTGCACATAGCTCCAGAAATAATTCAAAGACATGCCCCTTTTCAATATTTAGGATATGAAATATACCCTAAGGTGCTTATAGTACAAAAACTCTCCCTAAGAACAAAGAAGGTAAAAATCTTAAATGACTTCCAGAAATTGATAGGAGAGATCTAATGGATGCGTCTAGTGTTAGGTTGACTACCTATCAATCGCAACCATTATATGACATTTTAAGAGGAGACAGTGCTTTAAACTCATCATGACAGCTTACAAAAGAAGCTCAAGAGGCTTTGAGACAAGTTGAACTGACTTTATCCAATGTGGTTGAAAGAGTCTCTCAAAAACCCTTGGAAATATCAGTTTTTGCTACACAAGAGGTACCCACAGCAGTCCTTCATCAAGGAGACAGTGTGTGATAGAGTGGGTGAACCTCCCAGCACAACCAAAACAAAGCCTTACTCCTTACCCAGTGCTAGTGGCTAGAATTTTATTAAAGGCCATTAAGCGAGCAGTACAATTATCTGGGATAAGACCTGCCAAAATATATGCCTTTTATACTAATGCACAAGTTAATGTGTGCTGTGAAACCATCCCAGAGTGGCAAATTTTATTAGCCATTGCTCCAAATTTTACATATGAGTCTCCATTAAAGATAACCAGACTATTACATAATTTGGTGATGATTCTTGAATAAAAGGTTTCTAAAATTCCTCTTAAAGGACCAACTATCTTTACAAATGCATCCAAACATAATTGTGCTGTATACTCTCGTGATTTAACTATAAACAGAGTAGTAAAATCTCCTTTTCAATCCACTCAGCAGAATGAATTGTATGCAGTCATTCTAGCTTGCTCTTATTATCCAGGAGATATAAATATAATATCTGACTCAGCCTATTCGGTAGGTGTGGTACAAAGAATTTCCACAAACCACATAAAATTTGTAGCCTCTAATATATATCAGCTCTTTTAGGAACTTCAAGAGCAAGTGAGAAAACATCCAGGTAAGATTTATATCTTGCATGTCTACTCTCATAGTGGACTTCCAGGTCCTTTTTTTTTTTTTAAATAATCAAAATTTTCTATTTTGTGATCAGTAATGATCTCTAATTCTTCTTTGGTCATAAATTACTTCCTCTTCCACAGGTCTGAGAGGTAAACTATACTATGTTCTTCTAATTTATTTATAATCTCATTCTTTTTTTTTTCTTTCTTATTTTTATTAATTTTATAATTATAACATTTTTTGACAGTACATATGCATGGGTAATTTTTCACAACACTATCCCTTGCACTCACTTCTCTTCCGAATTTTTCCCTCCTTTCCTCCACCCCCTCCCCTAGATGGCAGGCATTCCCATACATGTAAAATATGTTATAGTATATCTTAGATACTATGTACATATACATATACATATACATATACATATACATATACATATACATATACATATACATATACATATACATATATATATATGCAGAAACGAATTTTTTTGTTGCACAGGAAGAATTGGATTCAGAAAATAAAAGTAACCTGGAAGAAAAACAAAAATGCAAACAGTTTACACTCATTTCCCAGTGTTCCTTCTCTGGCTGTAGCTGATTCTGTCTATCATTGATCAATTGGATCTGAATTAGATCTTCTCTTTGTTGAAGATATCCTTCCATCAGAATGCATCCTCATACAGTATTGCTGTTGAAGTGTATAATGATCTCCTGGTCCTGCTCATTTCACTCAGCATCAGTTCATGTAAGTCTCTCCAAGCCTCTCTGTATTTATCCTGCTGGTCATTTTTTTTACAGAACAATAATATTCCATAACATTCATATACCATAATATACCAAACTATTCCCCAATTGATGGCCATCCATTCATTTTCCAATTTCTAGCCACAAACATTTTGGCACATACAGGTCCCTTAACCTTAATATTTCCTTGGTATATAAGCCCAGTAGTAGCACTGCTGAATCAAAGGGTATGCACAGTTTGATAACTTTTGGGGCATAATTCCAGATTGCTCTCCAGAATAGTTGGATTCTTTCGCAACTCCACCAACAATGCATAAATATACCAGTTTTCCCACATCCCCCTCCAACATTCATCATTATTTTTTCCTGTCATCTTAGCCAATCTGACAGGTGTGTAGTGGTATCTCAGAGTTGTCTTAATTTGCATTTCTCTAATCAATAGTGATTTGGAACACTCTTTCACATGAGTGGAAATAGTTTTAATTTCATCATCTGACTCTCCCCACAGTCAGTGCATGCTCGATGAGGTGTAGTGATATAACAAACAATATAAATCAACATGTTCTTGTAAAAGCTTTCCAATAATAATAAACTCTGCCTACTTCAGTTTTTTCGTCTTTAAAATTGAGATGATAACTACCTTTCAAGGTTGTTATAAGAATGAAATATGATAATAATTATAAAGCATTTAGTACAGTGGCTGGTACACAGTAAACATCATATAAAAGTACTATTGTTATTATTATTATTAAATGAGATTTAATAATATAGTACAAATTGTCTTATTCGTGTTAAAAAAAAATCTACTTCACAAATAAAGGATGGTTAGATGAAGAACCAAAAAGAAGTTCTATGTGCACAGAGGATAAAATGGAAAACAAAAAAGCTCATGTAAACTTAGGTTTCATTGAGAATCACAAGATCTGGGGAAAGGAAGATCAGAATCCTTCTATACTCATCCTTGGTCAGGCTATATTTTTCAAAGATAATGTTTGATTTCTAATTTTCACATTTTAAGAAGGTCATTCATAAGTTGGAGAGTTTCCAGTACATAAAAAATAGAACAGAGGTTAAGTGATATGCCCAGCTAGTAGATGATCCCTTTCATAGCATACCAATAATTTAATAATAAGAAAAAAATTCAAAGTGCAACATAACCAAAATCCAATATCAATTTGATATCTTTTCAGAAACAAAATACATGTACTCATTTACCTTGAAATGTTGTTCTGTTATCTCCTTATTATTAATGTTTGCAGGATAGTGAATCATCTGTAACTTTTTTAAAGCAATAGCAAGTTTTTCCTTATCTCTGAAATTATTCATAACAGATCCAGTAACTTTTAAGATTGTTACAGCATGTTCTACAAATCGTAGGCTTTCCTGTGGAGATATAAGACAGACAGCTATTTATTAACACCAGAATTTACTAAAGTCTTATATGTAATACAGCCACTTTATTTCTACTACTGTATTTTTTAAACTGAACATGGAATTTCATTCAGATTTTGATAAATTTCATCTTAATCTTAAAGAACTGTTTAAGAAATAAAATGTGACTTAGCCAGGGTCATAGGGTCAATATGTATCAGAGTGAAGGGTTATCCTGAGTTCTTTCTGATTGTAAGGGATAGGTCTCTATTCACTATACCATATTGACTCATATTTTATTAATATGCCATTGCTAAATCATTTGATTATTTACTTAATGATAGGTTCATAGACTCACAAGAAGGGAAGTGAATTTGTTCCTTTTCATTGAGATGACACAAATAATATGAATATAGTAACTTGCAAAATGAAAAAGCTACATATTGAAAAACCTATACATATCCTTTTTTTTTTGCTTGCCTTATCCAAATCTATGAAAATTTGATTAAGGAAAATAGAGTATGGTGAAATATAAATTAGGAGGTGATCATTAATACTCTAAAAGAATTCATTTTTCAAATAGTTCTCCATTTCAAATATGTTTTCATTTCTTTCACTATAGTATGAATGACAAAAAATTGTAAAGCTAAAGTGTTAGGGGATCATGCTACCTGAATAAGTAAATAAATAATAAGTAATGTAATTATATTACATAAATTTCACATACATGTGTTATATATAATAGATAAATAGATAATAATAGATAAAATTAATAAGATAAATAATAATGATGAATAAATTAAAATGAAGAGAAGACAGCTAAGAATCTATGATGACAGTTAATATGAAAAACATTTTAAAAAATGATTTAAAAATCATTTTTTAAAATGAATCAGTTGAATAAAAAGAACCTGCTTCTCAAATCTTCAACTTTACAAGAAGAAATGACTCCATCCACATCTATAATATATATTTGGGTACTTAAACCCTCCAGTAGAGTATAACATAGCTGGCAATGATATGAATAATTTAATTACAAAAATACATTGTATTCCAAAACTGCAAAATTGAGGAACTCCATTATTACAAACTGTTTCAAAGCACAAATTCAATGCTAAGCTAAAAAATGTTTTTGATAAAATTTGCAACCATGCAATTTCTTAAATTAAGTTAACATAAATTAAATTAACTTAGATCACAAATTAATTTTTGAGGTCTTTGGAGGATAAACCTTATATTCATTTCAATTTTGCAAATATTAAAAAAGAGAGACAAAATTAAAGAGGAGAAAAAAATTGTCAATCAATAAGGAGTTGAGTTGTCAAGTTGTTGTGGGTTTTGTTAAATTTGGGGGAAAAATGAATCATTTGTTGAAGTTGAAGGATTAGGTATCAGATTGTATCTCATACAGAACTTCCACAAATGCTTTTGGAGGCTTCTTGAACTATGGTATGTCTGGATGCTATTCAATCTTGTTACCTTTTCGAGTGTTAATACAAGCATTGAGTTTGATTTATTTTAATTTTCTAGTAAAAAGTAATTTCTTTGAAAGTACAAGTCATTTGATTTTTGTCTTTATATTCTTAAAACTAGCAAAATGTTTTATTCAAAATTTGTTGACCAATGATAATTTAATGCAACAAATTATGAAATTGTTTTAAAACTTATGAAATTTAAATTACAAAATAATAATACATTTTATTTGTTTATATAATAATTTAGGAGTTCCCTGTATAAAAATTATATTTTAAATTTTATCTCAACAAATTGAAGTCATTTTAGTCCATCAACAAGCCCTAAGGATAAAAAGAAAGACCAAAAAAGTCTCATATCTCAAGGAGTTTGCAATACAGTTATTTTTTTTCTTTCTGAATAAACTCTGTACTTATTCTTCAGGTTTCAATTTCTAAACACAATAAGCAAATGAAAGTTTTTAGGAGCCCAAGCAATTATTATAATATGTACCTTCTCAAAATGAGGCATAACAACATCTTCTTCTCCAAAGATAAAGGATACCATGCTACACAGATGAATATGATGTCCTACTGGGGAATGTGCAGTAAAGATTAACATATGCCGCCTAAAAAGAGAAGATAGAATTAGGATAACTAAATATTCTCTTTAAAGTAGACATCAGGGTTAATTTTCGGAAGTAAATTTAGAGGACAACTTCGTGTTCCTTTAAATCTAATGGACTCCTTAGTCTAATAACCAATCTAATAAAATAGGAATATAATTTTCTGATGACAAAGATCAAAGGGATAAATAAGAAAACTTTACAACTGAGTAAGGAGCACAGAAAGTGAATCCAGATCCTACCAATTCTACAGTAAAAAAAAGTTGTTCTTGTATTTTTTAATTTAAAACTAAATACAAAACAAAACAAAATAGAAAAAGAAAGACAGAAAAGGAAAACAAAACAAAACATTGTCATGTGCCTAGCAGAACATCAGGGCAGATTCAAAACATATAACCAAAAATTTCCATTTCAAGAAAGCATATGGACTTCTGGCCAAGATGGTGGCATGGAGGCAGACAGCTGCTTGAACTCCCTGTTTTCTCTTAGGACTTACTTCATGACAAGCCTCGTAATTAATGCTTGACTGCAAAAGAAACCCACAAATAATCACCAACAGAAGACATCCTTGAAATTCACCAGAAAAGGTCTGTGTTTGCTCGGGGGAGGGTCAAACAGACTGGGTGTAGACTGAAGGCAGGCAGGGAGAGCTAGGCAGGCAGCTCACACTGCTCAGACCAGAGGGGAGAGGGGGGCGATCTCTTCCATTTCTGTGAAAAGACTTTTAACCCAGTGTGGATGTTCCGTCTTGGCAGCAAGCCAGGAGCAGTTGAGAGGGTGTAAACACTGGAGGTGAAGAATAAAACCCTGGAAAGCTAGCATCTCTAGGCACCTGGACACCCCCATCGCCACCAGGAGTGACTCATTACGTTCTTAGAGCCTCAGAGCAGAGATGCAGTGCAGCCATCGCTGTCCTGTTTGTACCTCGCTGCTGTCTCCCTCAGTCTGTAGAGGAAGCTCATTAACCCCATCCAGCACTATACCCCCCAGAAACAGACCAATTGTTTCTCTTGTCAATTTGTTTTCTTTGGTTCACGCTCTGACAAAATGAAAAAAAAAAAATTAAAAGGGCTCTAACCATTGACAGCTTCTGTATGGAGAGAGAGCAGACTTCAAAAACTGAGGAGCCTAAAAACAGACTGTCCCCAGAGGAATCCCCAAAGGGGGATATGATCTGCTCCTCAATACATAAGACTCTTGTAGAGGAAATTAAAAAGGCTATTACAAGAGAGCTAGAAGAGAAATGGAAAAAAGAAAGGGAAGCTTGGCAAGAGAGTCTGGAGAAGTCATCCCAGGCATTTAAAGACAGAATGGATAAAGAAATCAAATCACTGAAAAACAAAATTAGTGAATTGGGCTTCAGGTGAAGCCAAAAGAGCAGGGTTAGCAATCCTCACCTCAGATCAAGCAAAAGCAAAAAAATTGATCTAATTAAAAGAGATAAGGAAGGGTATTATATCCTGCTAAAGGGTAGCATAGATAATGAAGGAGTAGCAATATTAAACATATATTCACCAAGTGGTGCAACATCCAAATTCTTAAAAGAGAAATTAAGAGAGCTGCAAAAAGAAATAGACAGCAAAACTATAATAGTGGGAGATCTCAACTTTGCACTCTCAGAATTAGATAAATCAAACCACAAAATAAATAAGAAAGAAGTCAAAGAGGTAAATAGAATACTAGAAAAGTTTGATAAGGTAGATCTTTGGCGAAAGCTAAATGGAGAAAGAAAGGAGTACACTTTCTTCTCAGCAGTTCATGGAACCTATACAAAAACTGATCATATACTAGGACATAAAAACCTCAAAATCAAATGCAGTAAGGCAGAAATAGTAAATGCATCCTTTTCAGACCACAATGTAATCAAAATTACATTTAATAAAAAGCCAGGGGGAAACAGACCAAAAAATAATTGGAAACTAAATAATCTTATACTAAAAAATAATTGGGTAAAAAACAGCAAATCATAGACATAATTAATAACTTCACCCAAGAAAATAATAATAATGAGAAGTCATACCATACAGCCAAAGCAGTAATAAGGGGAAGTTTTATATCTCTAGAGGCCTACTTGCATAAAATAGAGAAAGAGAAGGTCAATGAATTGGGCTTACAACTAAAAATGCTACAAAAGGAACAAATTAAAACCTCCCAGACAAACAGGAAACTTGAAATTCTAAAACTAAAAGGTGAGATTAATAAAATTGAAATTAAAAAAACTAGTGAGTTAATTAATAAAACTAAGAGTTGGTTCTATGAAAAAAACAATAAAATAGACAAACCCTTAGTAAACCTGATTAAAAAAAGGAAAGAGGAAAAGCAAATTGTTAGTCTGAAAAGTGAAAAGGGAGAACTCACCACTAATGAAGAGAAAATCAGAACAATAGTTAGGAGCTACTTTGCTCAACTTTATGCCAATAAATTCGATAACTTAAATGAAATGGAAGAATACCTTCAAAAATATAGCTTGCCCAGATTAACAGAGGAAGAAGTAGATAGTCTAAATAGTCCTATTTCAGAAAAAGAAATAGAACAAGCTATTAACCAACTCCCTAAGAAAAAATCTCCAGGACCAGATGGACTTACATGTGAATTCTACCAAACATTTAAAGAACAACTAACTCCAATGCTATATAAACTATTTGAAAAAATAGGGATTGAAGGAGTCCTACCAAATTCCTTTTAAGACACAGACATAGTACAGATACCTAAACCAGGTAGGCTGAAAACAGAGAAAGAAAATTATAGACCAATCTCCCTAATGAATATTGATGCTAAAATCTTAAATAAAATATTAGCAAAAAGACTACAGAAAATCATCCCCAGGATAACATACTATAACCGAGTGGGATTTATACCAGGAATGCAGGGCTGGTTCAATATTAGGAAAACTTTTAGCATAATCGATTGTATCAATAACCAAATTAACAAAAACCATATGATAATTTCAATAATTGTAGAAAAAGCATTTGATAAAATCCAACATCCATTCCTACTAAAAACACTTGAGAGTATAGGAATAAATGGACTATTCCTTAAAATAATAAGGAGCATATATTTAAAACCTTCAGTAAACATCATATGTAATAGCAATAAACTGGAACCTTTCCCAGTAAGAACAGGAGTGAAACCAAGTTGCTCACGATCACCATTACTATTCAATATTGTACTAGAAAGGCTAGTCTCAGCAATACGAGCCGAGAAAGAGATTCAATGAATTAGAGTAGGTAATGAGGAAATCAAACTATTACTCTTTGCAGATGACATGATGGTATACTACATTACCAACACAATCCAACAGCAAGAGATACAAATAGAAATTCCATTAAAAATAACAGACGATAGCATAAAATATTTGAGAATATATCTACCAAAGGAAAGTCAGAAATTATATGAGCAAAATTACAAAACACTTGCCACAAAAATAAAGTCAGATTTAAATAATTTGAAAGACATTAAGTGCTCTTGGATAGGCCAAGCGAATATAATCAAGATGATAATACTCCCTAAACTAATCTATTTATTTAGTGCTATACCAGACTCCCAAGAAGCTATTTTAATGACCTAGGAAAAATAACAACAAAATTCATATAGAAGAACAAAAGGTTGAGAATTTCAAGGGAAGTAATGAAAAAAACCATCAAATGAAGGTGGCCTAGCTGTACCTGATCCAGAACCATATTATAAAGCAGCAGTCACCAAAACCATTTTGTATTGGCTAAGAAATAGACTAGTTGATCAGTGGAATAGGTTCACAGGGCAAGATAGTGAATAAAAATAGCAATCTAGTGTTTGACAAACCCAAAGATCCCAACTTTTGGGATAAGAATTCATTATTTGACAAAAACTGCTGGGAAAACTGGAAATTAGTATGGCAGAAACTAGGCATGGACCCACATTTAACACCACATACTAAGATAAGATCAAAATGGGTCCATGATTTAGGCATAAAGAACGAGATCATAAATAAATTAGAGGAACATAGGATAGTTTAACTGTCAGACTTGTGGAGGAGGAAGGAATTTGTGTTCAAGGGAGAACTAGAGACCATTATTGATCACAAAATAGAAAATTTTGATTACACCAAATTAAAAAGTTTCTGCACAAACAAAACTAATGCAAACAAGATTAGAAGGGAAGTAACAAATTGGGAAAACATTTTTACAGTTAAAGGTTCTGATAAAGGCCTCATCTCCAAAATATACAGAGAATTGACTTTAATTTATAAGAAATCAAGCCATTCTCCAATTGATAAATGGTCAAAGGATATGAACAGACAATTTTCAGATGATGAAATTAAAACTATGTCCACTCATATGAAAGAGTGTTCCAAATCACTACTGATCAGAGAAATGCAAATTAAGACAACTCTGAGATATCATTACACACCAGTCAGATTGGCTAAGATGACAGGAACAAATAATGATGAATGTTGGAGGGGCTGTGGGAAAACTGGGACACTGATGCATTGTTGGTGGAGTTGTGAAAGAATCCAACCATTTTGGAGAGCAATCTGGAATTATGTCCAAAAAGTTATCAAAATATGCATACCCTTTGACCCAGCAGCGCTACTCCTGGGCTTATATCCCGAGGAAATACTAAAGAAGGGAAAGGGACCTGTATGTGCCAAAATGTTTGTGGCAGCCCTTTTCATAGTGCCTAGAAACTGGAAAATGAATGGATGTCCATCAATTGGAGAATGGTTGGGTAAATTATGGTATATGAATGTTATGGAATATTATTGTTCTGTAAGAAATGACCAACTAGAGGAATACAGAGAGGCTTGGAGAGACTTATCTCAACTGATACTGAGTGAAACGAGTAGAACTAGGGGATCATTATACATTTCAACAATGATGCTGTATGAGGATGTATTCTGATGGAAGTGGATATCTTCAACATAGAGAAGAGCTAAGCCAATTCCAATTGATCAATCATGGACAGAATCAGCTACACCCAGAAAAGGAACACTGGGAAATGAGTGTAAACTGAGAGCATTGTTTTTTTTTTTGTTTTGTTTTGTTTTGTTTCTCTTCTCAGATTATTTTTACCTTGTGAATACAATCCTTTTTTTGTAACAACAACAACAAAAAAATGCAGTTCTGCACATATATATTATACCACATATATATTGTACCTAGGATATACTATAAGATATTTAATATGTATGGGAATGCCTGCCATCTAGGGGAGGGGGTGGAGGGAAGGAGCGGAAAAACTCGGAACAGAAGGGAGTACAAGGGATAATGTTGTAAAAAAAAAAAATTACCTATGCATATGTACTGTCAAAGAAAATGTTATAATTATAAAAATTAATTTAAAAAAATAAAATAAAACAAAAAAAAATGCCATCAGCCATTTTTGAAGAATTTGCCTTCATCTGGAAGTAGGAAAAGACTATAGACAAACAGCTAAATACAAAGATTATGGGTCTTGGAAATGCTGCAAGAACAGAATGAAGGAGGCCTGACAGAAGAAACAAGATGATATCACTAGAAAAACATTAGTGTCTCCAGAGATCAAAGTCTTGATTTATCCCTCCAAGTAAGTATGCTGTCCACAGTTTCCTTATATATGTACCTCTCCAGGTATGTTCCCTCTGGATGTTGGTGCTTCCTCTTGAGAGAATATGTAAGCACAGGAAAGGGTAATGAGGAAAACATCTTGATACATTTATTATGTCCTTTCATTGGCATCATCTTTGCTTTAAAATAATTGCCTTCTCTGGCTGAGTGTTCAAGGTTGGAGACTTGAATTTTACCAATAGCATTTACCACATTCCAAGCATTGTTTTAAGTTCTTCGAATGCAAAGAAAGGCAAAATCATGGTCCCTGACCTCAAGAAATTCCCATTCTAAGTGTAGACCCACAAAATACCTTAATTATGAAATATGTCCTGAGAGTTGGAAGGTATCCCAAGGTACTATATGATAATTTTCATATTCAATAATTTATTTTTGGCTACTTTCTATACCTTTGAATGTGGGGGTAGGATGGCATGTCATAGATTAAATAGAACCAACTAAATTCCTTTAAGAACAAGATTGTAATTTGGATTTATTAAAAACATCCTGTTTAACATTATATTTGATCAAATAGAAATTTCCTCTACATTTTATGTGATGAGTTGCTACTTGAAAAATACCTAAATTGGCAAATTTGAGGAAATTTTTCAAACAGGCCATATTTGATAAATTTCTTTTCTATAAGTAAAATTTACATTAAATTAAAATTGTACAATTAGTGATCTAACAAATTGTGGAAGATTTCTTAAATTGATGGTATCAAACTCAAATAGAAACAGATTCTTTCAAGCAGCATATTGATTAGAGAACTATGAATTAATATTTTACATTATAATTTTATTTGCTAAATCTAATTGACATTTTATTCCTAGTTA
Source organism: Sminthopsis crassicaudata (assembly GCF_048593235.1). Classification (NCBI taxonomy): domain Eukaryota; kingdom Metazoa; phylum Chordata; class Mammalia; order Dasyuromorphia; family Dasyuridae; genus Sminthopsis; species Sminthopsis crassicaudata. The sequence goes on from NC_133620.1 coordinate 147,348,708, forward strand.
CATTTTAATATGATTGAGGCAATTTTAGGCAGCCAGCTGCTGAGTTTGACAATTTGGTGTTTGACAATACTATTGGTTGTTTGGAGTGTCAGGAGATTCTTCTAATAGGGAAGCTAAGGCAATTACACACCCAACTGGAAGGCGAATCATTGAAGCTTTGGCAGCATATGTATGTATTTTTAGTACAAGATTCCGCTGAGTCAGAGATTTCCAAGAAAACGTTTCTGCTGTAAGTAGTCCAGGTTCTATGATAGGACTGTCTTTTTGTAAGGCTTGAAGAAAAAAAGGAAAGAAAAATCAAGTTACAATGGTTTGCCAATGCCTTTTAAGTAAGAAGTCTGATCATCAATCCATGGGGTACCTTTGACCCTTAAAGTGTCATCAATTAAATTAAATTTAACTTTACTTAATTTTTTAGTTTTTAAATTAGATTTAATTAAAGTAAATCAAACTAAGAAGTATTTATTAAATATATATTATAGGAAAAGTACTGTGATATTGGCTCTTGGATAGATAAACAAATATAAAAATGAAAAACATTTGCTGATCTTAAAATTTTGATGTATTATTTGAGAATATAATTTGTCAATAGATAAATAAACAAAGTAATTTGAAGAAAGAATACACTAATTAATGGGGACATGGGGACAGCTTTGTTTAGGATATAATCTGAGTTTTGAAGATGAGAATTGTAAAAAAGAAGAGATAAGAGAGTATTTTCCTGCTGCTTTTAATGAAGATGATGAAGAAAAAGATGATGATGATGATGATAATGATACCTATGTATATAGTACTTTTAAGGTTTACCTATATTATTTTCTTTGAACTAGATTGTAAGGAGGACAATCTGTCTAAAGAGTTTAAGGGGAAAAAAAAGAATAAAATTCTTAGAGAGACTTGAACCTACACGGTAAATATCTTTAAAAGTCAGGATGAGCAATTTGTACCCTATAGATAAAAAGGAATCCATAAAGCTACTTGAGTAAGGGAGTAGTATGGTCTGTGTGGTATAAAAATAATATTGACAATCATGTGGAACAAAGCCTTGGGGAAGAAAGAAACAGTCAGGGAGAGTGATTAAAAGATTATTCCAACAGTGGAGGTGAGCAATAAAGAAAGCATAAGCAAAGGTGTTGACTCTATGAATGAAGAGAAAGAAATAGATGTAAGAAAAGCTATAAAAAGATAAAGTGGCAAGATTTACTGACTGGATATGGAAGTGAAGAAGAGGAAAAAGAATGGATGACTAATGTTCAACTAGGATGATTGTGTAGTAGTATCACATTAATAGAAATTGGGACAAAGAACTGAAAATTATGGGGATGCCCATCAATTGAGAAATGATTAAACAAATTGTGGTATATAATTGTGATAGCATATTATTGTGCTACAAAAAAGTGAAAACCTGGATGGTTTTAGAAAAACTTGAGAAGACTTATATGAACTAAAATAAAGTGAAGTGAGTAGAACCAGAGAAACATTGTACACAGTAACAACAATATTGTTATTAACCAACTGAGGTTACTCGATCAAGACAACGATCTAAGACAGTTACAAAGGACTATGATGAAAAAGGCTATCCACATTTAGAGAAAGAAGTCATGAACTCTGAATACAGGATGACACATTTAATTTTTCTTACTTTTTAAAAAAATGGAAATTTTTTTGCATTACTTTCTATGTGTAATTGATATCATATCATTTGCCTCCCCAAATTGTGAAGGAGAAAATGGAAGGAAGGCTGGAATTTGAAACTCAAAAATTTTTAAATGAATGTTAAAAATAAATAGGTAATAAATATATTTGTAAAAACCAGGAAAGTTTGGAGGATGATCAGATTTGGGGGCAGAGAGGAAGAGAGATAATCAGATTAGCTTTAGACTTAATTTTGAGATGTTAACAGTACATCTAGGTAGAAATATTCTAAAGGAATTTGGTGATAGAGGATGAACTCTGGAGAGAGGTGAAAACTGAGAAAGATTCTATATAAAATTAAAAATAGACTTTGATAACTAAGAAGCTCATGAGAGAAGGTGAAGAGAGAAGGAGGAGGGAAGGAGAAGAAAAAAGAGGAAAAGGGAAAAAGAGGGGAGAGGAGAAGACTCAGTACAAAGACCTAGGGGACACTGACACAGGGTAAGAGCCAATAATTTCAGAAAAAATATGTGAAAGAATCTATAAGAGTAAAATATAAAAGGAGAAAAAGGGATGTGTCAAAAGATGGTATGGATAAAGGTTATAAACTTGTTTTATTATGAGCCTGAACGACTGGAAAGATGATGGTCATATTAACAAAAAGAGGGAAGTTAAGATTAGGTTAGGACTGCATCAACTATGAACATGTTTATTTTGAGATTTAAGCCAGATATTCATGTAGAGATATGTAATAGTCAGTTACAAATGTAGGGCCGGAATTCAAGAAAATTTGGGGGAATTAATTGCACAAAGAAATGTAATTTAAGCCATAGAAAGGAACAAGAGAGGAAATCCTGATTTAAGGAAAGACAGCCGCAATGGAAAAGCATGATGAACCAACTAAGGAGATAGAGAAAGAATGATCAGACACAGAAGAATTAAGGAAAAGCTCTAGCATGTAAACAAAGATTAAGAAAAGTAACAAGGGGGAAGAGCTAACTACAATTTTAAATATGGTAGAAATGTCAAGATGGAAAAAAAAAAGTTTCTAAGAATAGGGCATCAATTTAGCAATTAATCACTGTTTTCCTGTAAGAGAATTATTTAGGAAGAGCAATGGGATTTCAGTCAGATTACAAGGAGCTGAAGAGTCAGTATTATGAAAAATAAAGTCAATAAGTATAAATTGCTCTCCCCTACCATCACAACAAAATTGTACTTATTTTCCTCATAGATTTCTTACCTCCAGATTCTCCCCAGCGTACCAATGCAGAAAAGCAAACCAGCAGTTCAATAGGTTTCAGACTATCCACAAATAAATAATATAACATTCTTTCATCTGTATACTGAAAAAAAGAGGGGCAAATAATATAGACCTTTTCAATGTTTCATTTCAAGTCCATACCATAGCAATAAGGCACATTTGTCAAGTAAATATAATGGGCCTTATATTGGTTAAAGTTTTCTATATAATTTCCTCATTAGTAGGAAATAATTTAATATGGAAGCAGAAGAAAAATTCCAAGTATATTTTCATCCCCACCCCCTCAGCAAGCCTTCTTTGGTTTAAAGAAACAGTTTAACAAAACTAACCAATCCCCAAGCTCTTATATACTATAGAGTCCAAGCTGTTCAATGAAAGAAGGAAGATACTTTTTCTCATTTTTTCTGGGGTCAATTGTTTGCTCGTTATAAATACATATCATTCAATTTCATTTTATTCTTTCCATTTTCATAATTGTAGTTATTGTGAAGTTTTCCTAATTCTGCTTACTTTTCTATGTCAGTTCCTATGATGAGTTTTCCTATTTCTCCCCACAAATAATCTATAACTTCAGAAATGAGAAAGACAGCAGTAAAAGGAGAGGATAAGGACTATCTCAATTTAGCCTGGTTCAGTGACTATGGACAAGTCCCTTAACCTCTTGGATTATCAGTTTTCTAAAACTAGATTGGCACTATAGTGATAGCAAGGTGAACATAGAAAGATCTATGTTCAAATTCTTCCTCTGAAAATAATTGCAGGACTCTGCTGAATTCACTTAATTCTCAGTACTTCAGGCAAAACCTATGATATTGTCTACTAAATCCACATTAATAAAGAGTTGTGATTTGTGTTGGCAAAGGGAGTCCTCTAGTCCGACAAAGACACATATCTTTCCCTATTTGCAAGAAAAATAAAATGAAGACAATAATACTTGCATTACTTATTTTAAGGAATTAATAGCAAGGTATTTTTCAAACCTTCAATTATTATATAAAATCATCATTGTCTAATTCTCATATTTTCAGTGGGGTCCTATGTGAGCCCCATTGGAAAAAAATAGAACTAGTTTTGAGATAAGTTACTATCCAGACATCATTCCTTTATATCTAATGTTCTACAGACTACTGCAGATTGATAAAATATTTTTTATTGCAGGTGAATAATGTTTCCCTTTCAGGGTTCTAAGGATACCCCTGAAAAGTGAGGAGAGAGAAGTATGCTGGAGCCAGCTCCAACACGTTAGTGTTAAATTTTCAGTGTGACTATTTACACCTCTGAAATCTAGAAAGACTACAATTCAGGGCTTGGTTTTTTGTATTGTTGATTGTCTAGACATAAGAAAACTATAGGAAAAATTTCAATAAAGAAGATAACTCTTCAAAGTATATTGTGCTACATATTTTTTAAGGAACTGTTGTTAAACATTCTCTAACATATCATTGAGTCCTTATTCTCTCTAATACAATCAGCTTACACTCCCATTACTGAATTTCCCTTCAAGATTATTACTTGAGATTCATTTTGGTCATCTCTATTATATTTAAACCCTAACCCAATTCTAGAATATCTTCTTATCTGGATACTTTATCTAGTCTTGTTCTTTTGTTGGATCCAAAATTTAATGTAGCTTATGAGTCTAAACTGGATATCTATTAAAATCTATCCCTAGAATACACTTGGGCCCAGACTCTGAGGGGATTAAAGAACCTGCCTTGTTCCAAGAACCATGTATTTGAACAATAACTGGGAAGGTAATCTTTTCAGGGGACAGAAATGATTCCTTCAGTTGGTCCTAAGGTAGTAAGTATTATGTGGATTAAGTCAACCATCCAACAAAACACTTTAGCACAGCTATGGCATGAATTAGATTGCTCTTCATATGCATTTGATTGCTTCCTCCTTAGGATATAAGTGATGATAGTGGGAAGGAGGGGGGAAGTGAGCAGCATTAGTAATAGATTAATACCTCTTTAGTTTCCTTTCAGGCCTTGGTCAAAAAATCTTCCTGATGGTCAATTTAAAATCATATTGAGAACAAAGCTATAGTCTCTGTCCTAGAGCCTTGGGGTTTACTGAATCAACAAACTGGTTTTAGTTGGGACAACTGTAACTGCACTTGGCTAGTTAAGAGTGCAAGAAAATGCCTGGAAATTTTGATTATAATTATAATATCTTTAGTTCATAAAGGAGCTCAGCATTAGCCTTTTATGGACTGTTTTTCAGGACACACTGGACTTTCGGGATTGACCTTTTTCTGGTAAAAAATCCAAAGAATATCCATAGAGTAGTGTGGAGTCCACAAGAAGTTAAAGTATAGTTTCTGATCAGGACACTCTTAAGGACCACTAAATCCTGTATTAGAGACTTAGTTGAAAACTATGGGTGCCCAGTGCTTTAAAGGTGATTGCTGGCCTGTAAAAAATCAAAACTAGTTTGTAGTTAATCACAAGATGAAATTAGATTAGTGCAATTGTTGCCCTACAATGAATCTTCCTGAATACTTCTGAACCCAATTACCTCCTGCCCTTAAATATGGGAAGAAATAATAGGGACAAAGAAAAATAAGAGGCCTGAAAGATGTTTGGGAGACAAAATGTCTGTATTTATTCCTTGAAATCAAAGTCTATTACATATGATGTACATAAATGACAATGCAATTTATTCATTAACCCACTTGTCTACACATATTGGGAATGTAAAAGTAGTGGCCAGGCAGATATATGAGTGCTTGTTCATTCAGATTAAGGATAGCAAAGTAAATAAAACTTGTAGCAGTTTGAATAAAAATCACTGACACAAACCGTAGCCTATAATATTAATAATTAAGTCCATATATAAGTGTGACCAAAGATTTATAAGCTTGATAAAGTTAAAGGTTTCGTGTACTAACATGATTTGATTCTTAAAAAAAGAAAAAAATATTAATACTCCACTCACCTTAAAGTCTGACTTTTGATAGTTATAGATATAAGAATTTGGTTTATGGAAAATATATATATTCCTGAAAAGACAAATAGTTCTTAGTTAATTCCATTCAAATATGCAAATATAACTTTAGGTAACAAATAACAATGGGTTTTTAATCAGCCTAAATGAATTATTATATTGAAAATATGGGGGGGGAAAGAGTGAATTGATTCAGTAATTATAGCAGGACCTACGCAGAAATGATTGCGTTATGAAAAAAAAATCAGTTTGTTTCAGCCAACTGACAATGTTTTGGACAATCAAACAACTGGTAAAACTCAATCATTTTTCCTCCCTTTGCAAATCATTTATTGTCATATTGACATAAATCTAAGGGCAATGTTATCTTTTTTTAAATTAATTTTATTTGTTTTTGGTTACATTTTAAGTTCTGTACTGTCTCCCTCCTCTCTCTCCATTCCACACTACAGAAGGACTTTTCACACACATACAACCCTTATTCTCATGTGCATTTATAAATATATATATATATGTATATACACATATACATATATAGTAGATATATGTACACATTTGTTGATATGTATGTTTGTATGTATGTGTATGTATGTGTATGTGTGTGTAAAATCACGTTATACACTTCACTTTATCCGTTCTTTCTCTGGAGATGGTTAGCATCTTCCCTCATAGGTCCTTTGTAATTTATTAGAAAATTTATAATACTCAATATATTTACAGATATTATTTGAACTATATTGCTGTTATTGTATAATTTATACAATAAAACATTCACTTGGTTTATGCAAGTCTATCACTGTTTTTTCTAAAATCAATCTGCTCACCATTTTTACAGCATAGAATATTCTGTCATAACCATATACCACAACTTGTTTAGCCATTGCCCAATTGACAGCCATTCCTTCAATTTCCAGTTCTTTGCCATCACTAAGAGATTAGCTATAAATATTTTAGAACATACAGGTTCTTTTCTTTTTTCCCTGATCATTTTGGGAAACAGATCTACTAGTAATATTGCTGAATCAAAAAATATACACAGTTTAATAACTCTTGGCTCATAATTGCAGAATTACTCTCCAAAACGGTTGGATCAGTGCACAGTTCCACCAACAGTTAACTAGTGTCCCAATTTCTCAACATCCCCTCCAATATTTGCTATTTTCTCCGTCTATCATTTTAGCCATCCTGATAGATATATACTATATCAAGGTGTTTTTTATTTGTATTTACCTAATAAATGACTTAATATATTTTTTAAAATCACTATATATAGTTTAGATTTATTCAGATAACTATTCATATTCTTTGATTATTTATCAATTAAGAGATGACTCATTCTTATGAATTTGACAAAGTTCTCTATTTGAGAAATAAGACCTTTATTGGAGAAACTTGTTATTATATTGGCTCTGCCCATTCATGAACAATTAATATCACCTCAATTATTTAAATCTGACCCTCACTGTATAAAAAGTATCATGTAATTATGTTCATGTAGTTTCTGGAGTATCTCTATCTCTTTTTGTAGGAATTTATTGATGATATATAAAAATGCTGATGATTTAAATGTTTATTTTATATTCTACTACTTTTCTAAAATTACTATTTCAATTAGCTTTTAGATGAATCTCTATGATGTTCCATGTATATATTCATATCCTATGCAAAAAGTTTTATGTCCTCACGATTCTGATTCCTTCAATTTCTTTTCTTTTATTGATATTGCTAGCATTTCTGGTACAATATTAAATAATATTAGTGATAGTGAATATTCTTGTTTCATTCCTGATCTTAGGGGGAAAAAATGTTTTGCTGATTTAAATATGTGCTTCTTATCATCTTTAAGGAAAAATCCAATTATACCTAAGCTTTTAAGTATTTTAATAGGAATGAGTGTTATATTTTGTCAATAATTTTTTCTGCATCTATAGGCATAATTATATGATTGTTGTTACTTTTGTTATTGATAGATTGTTTACTTATATTAAACCATCCCTGAATTCCTGGTTAAAAAAAATCCTACTTGGTCACAATGTATAATTTTTGTGATATATTGTAGTCTCCTATTTAGTATTTTATTTAGGACTTTTGCATCATAATCATTAATGAAAATGGTCTACAATTTTCCTTCTCTGTTTTTGTTCTTCCCAATTTAGATATCAGCACTATTTTTGTTTCATGAAAAAATTGTGCTAAGTATTTTGTATATTTATTATACCTTTGCTTAGTATTCCAAATGATTTATTTAATATTTGAATTAGTTTATCTTTAAATGTTTGTTTGGTAGAACTCACTAAGGGCAATATTTCAAAATGTATTAGTAATATTTTTACTCCAGATAACCTATCACTTCATTCATATGGATACTTCATTGATGCAGATAAAATTATTTCCTGACATCAGTCTTCTAACTGATATCCTTGCCTCAAGTCTTTTCCCCCCTAATCCATAGTCTACTCTGTAGTCAAGGTGATTTATTTTTTAAAAGCATAAGTCAGACCATGTCAATACTATTCCATAAACTACCCTTATTCAATAAATTCTAATAACACCTTATTATCTTTCAGAATTGAATACAAATTCTTGCTTGGTACTTAAAGCTCTTTATACCCTGGCTCTTTTCTACATTTTAGCTTCCTTATATTTTACTCCCTTCCATATATCCAATCATCTAATTACATTAACCTACTTGATTTTTCACATAGTACTTTCAATCCAAATTTCAATCCAAAATTGAAAAATGAATACTTTATTATCCTGGTATATTAAATATATGGGGGAAGAAAAAATTTTAATCCTTACTGGAAGCATCTGCAGAAGTCATCAAAGTCAAACCAGATTTCTTTACATATAGGAGCATTTTCTGTTAAAACGTCTTCTTGGGATTTATCCAAAACGGCTGTTACCTGATTTAATAACTCAATTGTCTGTGATGGATGAGGTGCAACATTATACACAGTTTCTGTCTCTTCTGTATAAATAGAAAGAACAAACATTAAAACATCAAAACTGTCCATAGTTTGAAAGAATGGAAATCAATAATATATGAAAAGAGGAGAACCTGGAAATCTCATGTTTATGAATATATGTGCTAAAAATGACACAAATATCATGGTTTAGCCTTCCAAATATAGACCAATGGCCTCAGAAAGTCTTAAATTAATCTGTATTTTTAGAAAGTTTGCAGAATCTTTCCATTTTCTCCCATATGATTTTCTAAAGTAGGCATCCTAACTCATAATTCTGAAATCTTTAGAATCCATCTATAGAGAAAGGGATTTCAAAGACAATAGAAAGGAAAGGATTGCTAAACCAAGTGATGAACCTGGAATAAATAAAACCTGAGTTCAAATCCTTATTCAGACAGTTTTAGCACTGTGACCCTGGACAAGTCATTTAAATTCAGTGTCCTTGGTCCATATAATGATAGGACAGGGTTGTTTTAAGGATCAACATATGTGAAAGATGCTAGCTGTTATTCTGCGTTGTGAGAAGAATTTTTTTTTCCATTTTCCATTTGATTCTATCCCATATCCAGGGATTCTTGACAGTCAGTTTTCCAAGGCTCAAAATTTTAAAATCCCCTAAAACTAAGTATATAAACTCCGTAATTTATAGAATCCATGAGCAACTGGACACAGTATTCTTTTACATTTTTTTTCAGTAAAGTTAATGAATAATTTATTCCTTTACCTTTAGGAGCTCCATTCGAAACACCAATATTCACCTGTAGATTTGGAAGACAAAACATACCAAATAAACCAAAATTTAAGTATATTTGTTATATACAAAACATAAAAGCTTCCAAATAGTGATAGCAGTATTGGCATTCTTAAGAAGGAACTAAATACAAAAGGAGTAGATTTCACCAAATAACATTAAAATAAAAAGAAACAACAACAATAGCTCACCTTTTGTGTCATTTTATAAGGTACTTTTCTTATTAAAAAGATTTTTTTTAAAAAGCAACTAGATATACTTAATGTTTGGCAGAGAGGAAAGAAGTTCCCCCCAAAAAATAAAGTACCATTTTTTTGTGGAAGCAAATATATGGGTGTGTGTGTGTGTGTGTGTGTGTATACACACACATACATACAGACACACACAAACACACACATATATAAACAAAGCCTATTGGTTGGTGACTGTCTGAAAAAAGTGGGGTATATGAATGTAATAGAATGTTGTATTATAAAAAATGAAAATGTAAGGAATTCAGAAAAAATAACTTGGAACCACTCATGTAAGATGATACAAAGAAAATTACAAAAATAAAAAACAATAACCAAAATAATTTAAAAGTATAATATTAAAAGACATCAAAATTCAGTTTAATATGGTGACCAATTTAACTCCAAAGGATTTATAATAAAAAATACCTTCTTCCCCTTCTCCATACAGAGGTAGTAGACTGTGGGTACAAAACATCAATTTAACCAATGGTCTATTAGCCATAATCAATGATTAAGTTTGTAATTCTCAACTACATTTTTCTGCTACGACAGCATTCTATTAGGTAAAAGATATGATTGAGAAATAATAGCAATGCCACAGTAAATAGATAGAGTGCTGAAGTTGTAATCAAGAAGACACAAATTCAGTTTCAACCTCAGACACTCATTAGCAGTGTAACACTAGGCAACCCACTTAAACTCTGTTTGCCTCAGTTTCCTCATTTTACAAATGGGGATAAAAATAGGGTTTACATCCCAGGGTTTCTGTGAGAATCAAATGAGAAAATATATATATATATATACATATATATATATATGTATATATATATATATATATGTGTGTAAAGTGCTTTGCAATTCTTAATTGCTATATCAATATTTAGTTGCTATTAAATAAATAATAAATTTAAATTTAAAAGGAAATAACACTTTAATTGCTTGAATTTTTATATTTCCTAATTTTATATCAACTTCATTTTCCAATATATCTTTCACCTCTGACTCTTTTGAAGGCTATAACAATATAGGAAAAAAATAATTTCAGTAAAACTAATTAACACATAGATCAAGTCCCACAATAGTTCTACCTTCAGAGTTTCCAACCCGTGCAAAAGAAGATAGTGCTTCCTCAAATCATTTCTTTGAGGTAAAGCTGGTCATTATATTTCTTTTTTTTTTTTTTTTGATAAATGATTTTTAAATTTTTAATAATAGCTTTTCATTTTCAAAATACATGCAAAGATAGTTTTTAACACTCACCCTTGCAAACCCACTATTCCAAATTTTTCTCCTCTCTCCACCTTCTACCTTCCCTAGCTAGTAAGTAATCTAATATAGGTTAAACATGTGCAATTCTTCTAAACATATTTCATACTGCATTTATCATGCCACAAAAGAAAAATTAAACCAAAAAATAAAAAAATAAGAAAAAAAGCAAGCAACAAGCAACAACAAAAGGTAAAAATACTATATTGTGATTCACATTCAATCTCTATAGTTCTCTTTCTGAATGCAGATGGCTCTCTCCATCACAAAGTCTATTGGAATTGGCCTGAATTACTTCATTGTTGAAAAGAGCCAAATCTATCACAGTTGATCATCACATAATCATGTGGTTGCTGTGCACTATGTTCTCTTGATTTTACTCACTTCAGTTCACGTAAGCCTCTCCAGACCTCTCTGAAATCATCCTGCTAATTGTTACTTATAGAACAATAATATTCCATTACATTCATATACCATAACTTATTCCCCAACTGATGGACATCCAAATGGTTTCTGGTTCCTTAACACCACAAAAAGGGCTGCTACAAACATTTTTGCACATATGGGTCTTTTTCCCTTTTATGATCTCTTTGGGATACAGACCCAGTAGAGACACTACTAAATCAAAGGTTATGCATGTTTTAATAACTCTTTGGGCATAGTTCCAAATTACTATCCAGAATGGTTGGATCAGTTTAAAATTCTACCAACAATTTATTAGCATTCCAGTTTTCCCACATCCCCTCCAATAGCTTTTTTTTTTTTTTCCTGTCAACTTAGCTAATCTGAGAGGTATGTAGTGGTACCTCATAGTTATCTTAATTTGCATTTCTCTAATCAATAGTTATTTAAAGCATTTTATATGACTAGAAATGGCTTTAATTTCTTTGTTTAAAAATTGGCTATTTATATCCTTTGCTGATCATTGTATTTCACAGCATCATTATTATTTTTGTGATATAGTTCTCTCCATTCATGGTTTTAGAAGTAATTGTATATATTGTTTTCCTGGTTCTTGAAGCTTAATTATCAAGACTCAAGACTTACAAACATTGAAGTCATAAATAGATCTAGATTTGAGTCTAGATTCTGATACTTGCTAATCATGTAACCCCTAGACTTATTACTTAACTTTTATAATTTCCTTCATTTGTAGCTCTACAAATCATTAGTCTCACAAGATTGTTTCATAAAAACTTTATAAATCTTAAAAGATTATATAAATGTGAGTCATTATTAGTCCCTTTATAATGATTTTGACATATGTAATAATTTACTTGGAAGTTACTTCTATTTTCCAAATACTATATTGTTAAAGTAGAGCATTGAGATAGTATTCTGAAGGAATACTAGCTGTAGTCATACATAGAGCTATATGGTTTTTCTGGGACTCATTTTCCTCATTTATATAAAGAGAATTGGACCAGATGGTTGGTCCCTTTGAAATCTAAAGTCCTCTAAGTCTAAATTGCTAAAAAGGCTCAGTAAATTGTCCCCATTTTATGTTTGAAAATCGATTTAAATGAACTTTTGATAATTCAACTTAAAAATAAAAATGCACAAAGCTATTTGAACATTTTACTAGATGAAAGTCTCTTATTTCCTAATATTTTCTTTGTTACTAACTTGATAAATTAATACAAGTCTCTATAAATCAGCTATATAATATCATCTATCTAAAGAGATTTCCTAATTGGAAATTATAGTCACAGTACGTAGGACACGCAGATAAATTTAAATGCAAAATAGCAAATCAAATGTAAAATGTAGTTCCTGAAAAGATTTAAATAAGACCTTTAACCTAAGAGAATATCCCTTATCTTTGTAAAATCAACCCTTTTTAGTTAAATAATTACCTGAGAAGCATTTTGTGCAGCCGAAGTTTGACTGATATCTTGAATACTCTGACTTTCATCAGCTTCAATAAGAGAAGGTAAGCCAATAAAGGGATTCCCCTTCTTAACCACAGATTGTACATAATGTCTAATGAACAAAAATGAAATATGATTTATATGAAATATAGTTATTAAAGTAAACCAGTAGAAAACATCTGTGCTTGTATATTAATAAGCAATAAATGTATTTCCTACTTTCCAGTATTAAAAATTGGTCATATCCATTAACATTTTGTTAATATAGTTATCCATTCAAATTCTAGATAACCTTATTTTCCTAATAATTTCCAAGAAATCATCTGTTTTATATACTTTACACCAGTAATGGGCAATAACTTTTGAAATGCAATAGCCAAAATGTAGGTTTAAATATCTCTCCATCACTGTTCCCAACTCAAAAAAGCAAGTACAAAGAAGGTAGCTATGACTCTATGAAACAGAAATTTCCTACAGCATAAATACTTTAGGAAACTCATTACAAATATAAAAAATTAATTTCATGCATCTGAGTTTCCCCAATTTATTGTTCCCTTACAGAAGGAAAAAAAAAGAAAAAGAAAAAGAAAATTTCTTTTACTTGACAGCAGTTAATATTCCTTAAACTTCTACAAAACCTACACTAGAGGGAAACATACACATACTTTTGATGACTTCATTCTTTCCAGAAAAGCAAGTACTGTTTTGAGCCAGACTGCTCAAATGTCACAATCAGGTAAATATAATCTTAAACACTGTTAAATGTCACTATTCCTATAAGGTAGGGAACTACAAATGCTGCATATTTTTCATTAATTGTGTTTTTTAGCAGGAATACCTTAGAGATCCAATGTTAAACTGTTTAAATATAGAACACTTTTTTTTTTTTTTTTTTAAAGGATAGAGAAACTGTTGTGATGTTCTAGATGGAGGGCTGACCTCCAACTGGAAAGATCTAAGGTCAGATCCAACCTATAACTTATCAGGCATGTAGGCAATTCTTTCTAATTGCTGAACAGCAGGTTCTTATTTGCATCAGTGAAGGAAATTTCCCCATTAGGAACATGGATGAAAAATTTGTGGCCAATCCAAAGAAAAGGGGAAGGAGAAGCATAGAACTGACATATGATATGGCCAAAATGTTAAGTATCCAAAATACTTACTCATTTTTTTTTATATTTGGATACCATCAAGTTCCACAAATCAAACTAACTAGCTACAATATAAAAGGACAGTAATAGTCCTGGATTGAAAAACACTGGTTCAGGCCTTTTCAGCATCTCTTATTGGCAGTTTGTACTGATAATCCTCTCAAGAGAATATATTTTTTAAAAATGTATATATTTTTTAAAAAATGTCATCAGGAGATGATTTGAAATAGGAGTTAAGGGAAGAAAGAAAATTGCTAATGTCGATTCACCATGCTAACTATATTGCCAATAGAAAATAGCTTTACAGAGGATGAGTGGTAGTAGAGATGTTCAGAAATTCACAAGAGGGGGGAAAATATCCAAGAAAGGAGTCAAAAATAAAAATAATGGTCATAGATGGTCTTTACACAAATTCCCAAGGTATGAATTAAAAAACAAGGAAATAAATTTGAATTCATAAATACTACATAGGATGCAAGTTATAACTAACATGTAATACCTAGCATTTGGTTGTTTATCGTCCTTTGTTCCCAAAGAGAAACGAAATGACATCTGGAGTCAAGGTATAGCATGTCTATAGCTAATCAGTCCACTATGAGCTCAGAAGGCTCTACCACCAAATTTATAAATATCAGTGCTATTGTAAAAGATAAAACAATAAGTCTTAACAGAATTTATGCACACACACATACACGCACATATGAGAAAGAAGAGTCAAAGGTGAATCCATAGGTATGATATTGGAGTTAAAAGATCCTGGTAAAAATCCTTTTCCAATCTTTCATGGTGGCACCAATATTCTCAATATTCTCAGACCATGTCAGTAAAGCAAGGGCTAGAGAAGGTTTGATGACTCTAAAAAGGATTCAACAATGAACCTTATAATAAGCCATATATCACAAGGATCAATATATCTAAATGTGAAAACACTGTCATGAATTATTTGCCATGTAACAATTTATGAAAGAATGGATTTTAAGTCCTTAAGCCCTGCACTGACTCTTCCACTTTTACAATAAAGTTAGAAAAATGGCAAAAATGGAAGAAAAAGGTTTTACAAGTTACATATATTTTTAGATCGTAACTGTCAGTGATCTGACTGTGAGCTCTTTGTCAGATGACCATGCAGTGACAAATGACTACAAATGACTGCATTAATAATCTCATGATAAGTTAAACCATAAAGGATAAGGAATAGGTAAAAAATATAAAACAAGGGATGAAGGAAGAACTTAATTAATATTTCTTGGGTATCTAAAGTCAAAGTTGTTCAAAGAAAGAACCAAGGAGCATGAAAAAATGGAAAGAGATTTAGATGAATCAGAGAACATGTGATATAACCATGGCTCTGGTGCATACTGTATGTAACCTTGGACAGGTTATTTAATCTTTGAGTATCTCATATTTCCTCATGTGTAAAAATGTGGATATTAGATTTCATAACATCTAATATCTTTTGCAACTCTAAAATATTGATTCTATTCTGAATTGGTTTGATCTAGTTAAACCACTTTGAATATATAGCAATTGCTTTGATTTGGCTTGATCTTGCTTGAATTTGTTGGGATTGGTTTGATTTGGCTTCAAATGACATCAACTGGTTTGAAATGCTTAATCGTTCAAGTTGTTTTGAATTATTGACAACTGATTTTAGTACAGTTTAACCTTACTTTAACCAATATGAACTTCCTTTTATTTCATGTATCTTCAATCTTTTCCTCAACACTGACTCCTTATCATCTGTCTATATGTATCATCTCATCTCTCCAAACATGACAATATCTTTGCTTGACCTCTCTGTCAAGTCAACAAGAAATAAGCATTTATTATGTGTCAGGCATTGTGATATCCAGTGAGGACACAAAGATAAAAATGGAACACATCTTGCCCCCAAGGAACTATATTCTAAGTTAATGTGTGTACATACATATGTGTATAAGTATATACATATATGTAAATGTGTGCATATTCTTGATGCTTTACATAACAAAATAAAAAGAATAAAATCAAAGTAATTTGAGGGAAAGACATAGTTACTTCCACTGGCTCATCTGTTCTTTTTTCAGTCCCTTGAAATTGTGCTTCTACAGTCTCATCACTTTGTAGAAAATAAGTCTCTTAAAGTCCTCCTCATCATGAAAGGCCATGGATATTTTCCTTTCTCAAATGCCTTAATTTCTCTGTAGCTTTTCATACCACTGACATTTCCTCCTATTAGCTACTCTCTTTTCCCTGAATTTCATCTATAAATACTACTGAATGTCTGCTCTCACTGATAGGAACACCTAACATCTTGCTGACTACTAACAATTTTCCTGACCTTCAGTTTCCTGTCTTATACTCTTTCAACTGGGTCTCTTATCTCCCAAGCTGAGGTAGAGCTGATTAGTGAGATTTCATTATATCTTATTAGCTCTCAATTCCACCATGTTGGGCCACTATGTCTATCTTCCCCACTGCTTTACTTTCTAACTCTTGTTCTGGGAATAGTAATCAAATCAACATTACCATTGTTTGGTGGCTTTTAAATTAAATTTTATTTTTCATTAACTACTTCTTGTAAAAAAAAAATAGCATCATTACACAATCTTGTGGCTCCCTGGACTACTCTTCTGACTTTGCCCTTCTCTGACCACAACACATTTGCTATCTCTCCATTAAAATGTAAGCTTTTCCATGGTAGAAATTATTTTTATTTTGTATTTGACTAATCACTGCTTAGCCTAATGCTTGTCACATAGAAGGGATGAATAATTTTTTTTATTTATAAATTTATTATTTATTTATTAATTGAATAAATTAATGTCATGAATAAATTAATGACAACATTTATTTCCTGGTTGTCTTCTAGAAGAATATTCTTTTTTAATATTTTTATTTAAAGTTTTGAATTCCAGATCCTATTCCTCCCCTCTCTCATTCCTCCCTTAGATGGTAAAGAATTAGATATAGGTTATAATGTACAATTACATCTTAATAATTTTGTACAAGAAGAGTCAAATAAAAGGAAATAAAGGACAAAGGAAAGTGAAAATATCATGCTTCAATCTATATTTATTCAATATCCCAGATCTTCTTTTGGAGCAGATTGTATACTTCATCAATAGTCCTTTGGAATTGTCTTGAATCATTACTAAGTCACATTTTATGTCACACTCACAATTCTTCACTGAATAATAATGCTGTTACTATGTATAACATGCTATTAGTTCTGTTCTTTTCCATATGCATCACTTCATATTTCTTTACAGATTTTTCTGAAACCATCCTGCTTGTCATTTCTTATTGTACAATATTTCATCATAAGCATACCACAGCTTGTATAGCTATTCCCAAATTAATGAGTATCCCTTTGATTTCCAATTCTTAACCACTACAAAAAGAGCTGTTATAAGTATTGCTGTACAAATAGATACTTTTCTCTTTTTCAGTTGCATCAGTTCACAACTCCACCAACAACGAATTAGTGTCTCAGTTTTCCCACATCCCCTTCAGCATCTAACATTTTCCCTTTTTGTTATATTAGCTATTCTGATAAGTAAGTATAAGGTAATACCACAGAGTTGCTTTAATTTGCATTTCTCTGAACAATAATAATGATTTAGATAATTTTTCATAGATTTGATTTCTATATTTGAATACTGCCTGTTCATATGATTTGACTATCAATTAGGGAATGACACAGTTTTTAATAAATTTGACTCAGTTCTCTACATTATTTCAGAAATGAGGCTTTTATCATAGATATTTGTAAATTTTGCTCCAGTTTTCTGCTTTCTTTATAATTTTGGTTGCATTGGTTTTGTTTGTGCAAAAACTCTTTAATTTTACATAATCAAAAAGATCTATTTTACATCTTGTAATGCTCTCTATGTCTTCTTTGGCCTTAAATTCTTCTTTCATCTATAAATCTCACTGACAAACTATCCCATGCTCTCTTAATTTGCTTTATAGGATATTATTTAAAAGGAATGCCTCCCTCTACATTTTATTGCTTAAAAATTTCACTCACTTCTACAATTTGAAATGCCCATTGTCTTCAAATTTCCATCACCAATACTGATTCTTCTCAGTTTTGGCCTGGAATTTTTTTTTTTCGTTTTTTTTTTTTTTTTTTTAAATTTTTAATTTTTTAAATTTTTTATTATATATATATTTTTATAATATTATCCCTTGTATTCATTTTTCCAAATTAACCCCCCCTCTCTCTATTCCCTCCCCCCGATGACAGGCAATCCCATACATTTTACATGTGTTACAATATAGTCTAGGTACAATACATGTGTGTGAATATCATTTTCTTGTTGCACAATAAACATTAGAATCCGAAGGTACATGCAACCTGGGCAGACAGATATTAGTGCTAACAATTTACATTCACTTCCCAGTGTTTCTTCTCTGGGTGTAGCTACCTCTGTCCATCATTGATCAACTGGAAGTGAGTTGGATCTTCTTTATGTTGAAGATTTCCACCTCCATCAGAATACATCCTCATACAGTATTGTTGTTGAAGTATACAGTGATCTTCTGGTTCTGCTCATTTCACTCAGCATCAGTTGACCTAAGTCTCTCCAAGCCTCTCTGTATTCCTCCTGCTGGTCATTTCTTACAGAGCAATAATATTCCATAACCTTCATATACCACAATTTACCCAACCATTCTCCAACTGATGGACATCCATTCATCTTCCAGTTTCTAGCTACAACAAAAAGAGCTGCCACAAACATTTTGGCACATATATGTCTCTTTCCGCTCTTTAGTATTTCTTTGGGATATAATCCCAGTAGTAGCGCTGCTGGCTCAAAGGGTATGCACAGTTTGATAACTTTTTGGGCATAGTTCCAAATTGCTCTCCAAAATGGCTGGATTCTTTCACAACTCCACCAGCAATGTATTAGTGTCCCAGTTTCCCCACAGCCCCTCCAACATTCATCATTATTTGTTCCTGTCATCTTAGCCAATCTGACAGGTGTGTAGTGGTATCTCAGAGTGGTCTTAATTTGCATTTCTCTGATCAGTAGTGATTTGGAACACTCTTTCATGTGAGTGGATATAGTTTCAATTTCTTCCTCTGAGAATTGTCTGTTCATATCCTTTGACCATTTATCAATTGGAGAATGGTTCGGTTTCTTATAAATTAGGGTCAGTTCTCTATATATTTTGGAAATGAGACCTTTGTCGGAACCTTTGTTTTTAAAAATATTTTCCCAATTTGTTACTTCCCTTCTAATCTTGTTTGCATTAGTATTATTTGTACAGAAACTTTTTAGTTTGATGTAATCAAAATCTTCTATTTTGTGATCAATAATGATCTCTAGTTCTCCTCTGGTCATAAATTCCTTCCTCCTCCACAAGTCTGAGAGGTAGATTATCCTCTGTTCCTCTAATCTATTTATTATCTCCCTCTTTATGCCTAAATCATGGACCCATTTTGATCTTATCTTGGTATATGGTGTTAAGTGTGGATCCATATCTAATTTCTGCCATACTAATTTCCAGTTTTCCCAACAGTTTTTTCCGAATAATGAATTTTTATCCCTAATGTTGGTATCTTTGGGTTTGTCAAAGATTAGGTTGCTGTATCCTTTTTTGTCCTTTGTATCTAATCTGTTCCACTGATCTACCGGTCTATTTCTTAGCCAATACCAAATGGTTTTGGTGACTGCTGCTATATAATATAGCTTTAGATCAGGTACACTTAGACCACCTTCCTCTGAGTTTTTTTTCATTAGTTCCCTTGCAATTCTCGACCTTTTATTCTTCCATATGAATTTTGTTGTTATTTTTTCTAGGTCATTGAAATAGTTTCTTGGGAGTCTGATTGGTATAGCACTAAATAAATAGATTAGTTTGGGGAGTATTGTCATCTTTATTATATTCGCTCGGCCTATCCAAGAGCACTGAATGTCTTTCCAATTATTTAAATCTGATTTTATTTTTGTGGCAAGTGTTTTGTAATTTTTCTCATATAATTCCTGACTTTTCTTTGGTAGATGGATTCCCAAATACTTTATACTCTCAACATTTGTTTGGAATGGAATTTCTCTTTGTATCTCTTGCTGTTGCATTTTGTTAGTGATATATAAAAATGCCGAGGATTTATGTGGATTTATTTTGTATCCTGCCACTTTGCTGAAATTTTGAATTATTTCTAGTAGCTTTTTAGCAGAGTCTTTGGGGTTCTCTAAGTATACCATCATGTCATCTGCAAAAAGTGACAGTTTAATTTCCTCATTTCCTACTCTAATTCCTTGAATCTCTTTCTTGGCTCTTATTGCCGAGGCTAGCGTTTCTAGTACTATATTGAATAGTAATGGTGATAGTGGGCAACCTTGTTTCACTCCTGATCTTACTGGGAAAGGTTGCAGTTTATTTCTATTGCATATTATGCTTACTGAAGGTCTTAAATATATGCTCCTGATTATTCTAAGGAATAGTCCATTTATTCCTATACTCTCAAGAGTTTTTAGTAGGAATGGATGTTGGATTTTGTCAAATGCTTTTTCTGCATCTATTGAGATGATCATATGGTTCTTATTAATTTGATTATTAATATGGTCAATTATATTAATAGTTTTCCTAATATTAAACCAGCCCTGCATTCCTGGAATAAATCCTACTTGATCATAGTGTATTATCCTGGAGATGATTTTCTGAAGTCTTTTTGCTAATATCTTATTTAAGATTTTAGCATCAATATTCATTAAGGAGATTGGTCTATAATTTTCTTTCTCAGTTTTCACTCTACCTGGTTTAGGTATCAGTACCATGTCTGTGTCATAAAAGGAGTTTGGTAGGACTCCTTCATCCCCTATTTTTTCAAATAATTTATATAACATTGGGACTAATTGTTCTTTAAATGTTTGGTAGAATTCACATGTGAATCCATCTGGCCCTGGGGATTTTTTCCTGGGGAGTTGATTAATAGCTTGTTCTATTTCTTTTTCTGAAATGGGACTATTTAAGCAATTTATCTCCTCTGTTAATCTAGGGAGCCTATATTTTTGGAGGAAGTCATCCATTTCACTTAAATTATCAAATTTATTGGCATAAAGTTGGGCAAAGTAACTCCTTATTATTTCTCTAATTTCCTCTTCATTGGTGGAAAGATCCCCCTTTTCATTTGTAAGACTATCAATTTGATTTTCCTCTTTCTTTTTTTTGATCAAATTTACCAAAGGTTTATCTATTTTATTGGCTTTTTCATAAAACCAACTCTTGGTTTTATTTATTAATTCAATAGTTTTTTAACTTTCAATATTATTGATTTCTCCTTTTAATTTTTGTATTTCAAGTTTAATTTTTGGTTGGGGGTTGGCCTGGAATTTTCAACTTCCTACAAGACATTATTATTTCATTATCTTATTGTCTTTGTCAAACACAAAGTAGGTACCAAGCCTAGACTCACATTATATTTTTTCTCCAAATCTTTTTATAATTTCATTATTCTCATCTGTAGTTACACTATTTATTCCATAATTTCGCAATATTTCTAGCTTTTTTCACATCAAATCAATTTTAATAAAAGTTCATCAATTTGACCTATGCAACATCTTTCAAATCTTTCCACCCTACTCTATTTTCCGTGAAACCATTACATAATAAAAAAGAACTTATTTACTACATGTGTTTGGACTATAGCAATGATCATCTTCCTAAAAGTTCTACATTGCTATTGATTAGAGAAATGTAAATTAAAACAGCTCTGATATACCACCTCATATCTATCAGATGTCTAATGTGACAAAAAAAAAAAAAAAAACTGATAAATGTTGGAGAGGTATGGGAAAACTGGAACATTGTTAGTAGCACAGTGAAATGATCCACCCATTCTGGATAATTTAGAATAATACCCAAAGGGCTATAAAATTGTGCATACTCTTTGATCCAGGAATATCACAACTAGGTCTGTATCCCAAACAATAGAAAACAGAAAATAGAAATATGGAAATGGAAAACAGAAAATAATAGAAAAGGATTTACATTAAACTTGACTAGCATAATCCATGAATATTGGGAGTACAACAAATTGCCAGCAGAAGATAATCTGGAAGATCTCCAGATCTCTCTTGATTGGGCAGGAGGAGGCCAGCAAAGACAGGGAGACAGAACAAGGAGGCTAGCAAATGCTGAGTGGATCAAGGGCAGGGGTGCAGTCTCTGGGGGTAGAGAATTTGTGGGGAAGACTTTATCACAGGCTGGCGGCTCTGCTTTGGTTGCAAAGCAGTAGATTAGCAGAGAAGTTACACAAACATCAAAGGTAGAGTGTACTCCAAAACACCAGAGTTTCATAGGACCTGGCCATAGTGACTCAGCATGACAATAGTGCAGCTCCACAGCCACATTCCCACAGCGCGGGGCTCTTCCAAGGGCAGTCACACTGCTGGCACAGTGGCACTCTTCCCAGGGCAGTGGCACTTCTGCTGCACAGTCAGCCACTCTTCACATCCCATTTGCAGGACAGCCACTGTCCATCTGTCACTATTCTGGAGAGGAAGCTCAAAACTTCCTTGCCTTGAAGGCAGACCCCAAGGGCTTAAAAAAAATGAATAAAAAAGCAAAACAAGCTCTAACTATAGATAGCTTCTATACAGAAAGAGAGCAGATTTCCAACCCTGAGGAAATTAATAGCAGACAGTCTCCAGACAAAACCCCAAAGGGGGATATAATCTGGTCCCCATCACACAAGGCTCTCCTAGAAGAAATTAGAAAAGATCTTAAAAGAAAGCTAGAAGAAAAATGGGCAAAGGAAAGAGAAGCTCTGCAAGAGAGTATGGAAAAGGCAGGTAACTCATTAAAAGAAAGATTTGATAAAGTGGAAAAAGAAAACAACTTCCTGAAATGTGAATTGGAAAAGATAAAGAACTCCCAGGAAAGTCGAATTTGTGAATTGGGGGAAAAAAATAACTCATTAAAAAAATTAGTGAAATGGAAAAAAATTCCATAGAGCAAAGCAACTCATTTAAAACCTCAATTGGACATATACAGAAAGAAGTAAAAAACAAAACAAACAAAAAAAACTTAATGAAGAAAATAACTCATTAAAAATCAGAACTGAACAAATAGAAATGAACTATTCAAAAAGTGGAGGTGGATAGCAGACTGGATCAAAAGCCAGAATCCTACAATGTGTTGTTTACAGGAAACACATTTAAAACAGGGTAATATATAGAGAGTAAAGGTAAAAGGTTGGAGCAGAATCTATTATGCTTCAGGTGAAGTAAAAAAAAAAAAAAAAAAAAAGGCAGGAGTAGCCATCCTGATCTCAGATGAAGCAAAAGCAAAAATTGATCTAATTAAAAGAGATAAGGAAGGAAACTATATCTTGCTAAAGGGTAGCATAGACAATGAAGCAATATCAATAGTAAACATATATGCACCAAGTGGTGTAGCATCTAAATTTCTAAAGGAGAAGTTGAGAGCAGCAAGAAGAAATAGATAGCAAAGCTATAATAGTGGGAGATCTCAACCTTGCACTCTCAGAATTAGATAAATCAAACCACAAAATAAATAAGAAATAAGTTAAAGAGGTAAATAGAATATCAGAAAAGTCAGGTATGATAGATCTTTAGAGAAAACTGAATGGAGATAGAAAGGAGTACACTTTCTTCTCAGCAATTCACAGAACTTATACAAAAATTGACCATATATCAGGGCATAAAGACCTCAAAATTAAACGCAGAAAGGCAGAAATAGTAGATCACAATGCAATAAAAACTACATTCAACAAAAAGCCAGGAGAAAACAAAAAAGTATTTGGAAAAAGTAATTGGAAACTAAATAATCTCACCCTAAAGGATGAATGGGTGAAAGATCAAATCATAGACACAATTAATCATTTCACACAAGAGAATGACAACAATGAAGCAACATACCAAAATTTGTGGGATGCAGCCAAAAGTGGTAATAAGGGGAAATTCTATATCTCTAGAGGTTTACTTGAATAAAATAGAGAAAGAGAAGATCAATGAATTGCGCTTTCAACTTAAAAAGTTAGAAAAAGAGCAAATTAAAAATCCTGAATCAAATACTAAACTTGAAATTCTAAAATTAAAAGGAGAAATTAATAAAATTGAAAGTAAAAAACTATTACTAAATAAAACTAAGAGTTTGTTTTATGAAAAAATTAACAAAATAGATAAACCTTTGGCAAATTTGATTAGAAAAAAGCAAAGAGGAAAATCAAATTGTTAGTCTTAAAAAGGAAAAGGGAGAGTTTCCACCAATGTAGAGAAAATAAGAGCAATAATTAGCAGTTAGTTTGCTCAATTTATGCCAATAAATTAGATAACCTAAGTGAAATGGATGACTACCTTCAAAAATATATGCTGCCCAGATTAACAGAGGAGGAAGTAAATTGCTTAAATTAGTCCTATTTTAGAAAAAGAAATAGAACAAACTATTAACACCCTAAGAAAAAATCCCTGGACCAGATGGATTTACATGTGATTTTTACCAAACATTTAAAGAACAATTATCTGCAATGTTATATAAACTATTTGAAAAAATAGGAAATGAAGGACTCCTACCAAATTCCTTTTATGACAAAGACATGGTACTACTACCTAAACCAAGCCAGTTGAAAATAGAGAAAGAAAATTATAGACCAATCTCCCTAATGAATATTGATGCAAAAATCTTAAATAAAATATTAACAAAAAGAGTACAGAAAATAGTCCCCAGGATAACATACCACCACCAAGTAGATTTATACCAGGAATGCAGGGCTAGTTCAATATTAGGAAAAACTATTAGCAAAATTGACTATATCAATAACCAAATTAACAAAAACCATATAGATCATCTCAATAAATGCAGAAAAAGCACTTGATAAAATCCAATATCCATTCCTATTAAAAAAAAAAAAAAAACCTAGAGAGTATAGGAATAAATGGACTTAAAAAAAAAAGTCAGTAGTATCTATTTAAAACCAGCAGCAAGCATCATATGTAATAGGGATAAACTAGAACTATTCCCAATAAGACCAGGAGTGAAACAAAGTTGCCAACTATCACCATTACTATTTAATACTGTATTAGAAATGAATGCTAGCTTTGGCAATAAGAATTGAGAAAGAGATTAAAGGAATTAAAGTAGGTAATGAGGAAACCAAATTATCACTCTTTGCAGATGATATGATGGTATACTTAGAGAACCCCAGAGATTCTACTAAAAAGCTATTAGAAATAATCCACAACTTTAGCAAACAGGATACAAAATAAATGTACATAAATCATCAGCATTCTTATATATCACTAACAAAATCCAACAGCAAATGATACAAAGAGAAATTCCATTTAAAATAATTGCCGATAGTATAAAATATTTGGGAATCTGCCAAGAGAAAGTCAGGAACTATATGAACAAAACTACAAAACACTTTCCACACAAATAAAGTTAGATCTAATCAATTGGAAAAATATTAAGTGCACTTGGATAGGTCAAGTGAATATAATAAAGATGATAATACTACCTAAACTAATCTATTTATTTGTGCTATAGCAATCAGACTCCGAAAAAAACTATTTTAATGACCTAGAGGAAAAAATTCATCTGGAAGAACAAAAGGTCAAGACTTTCAAGGGAACTAATGAAAAACAAAAATCAAATGAAGTTGGCCAAGCTGTACCAGATCTAAAAATATATTATAAAGCAGAGGTCACCAAAACCATTTGATATTGGCTAAGAGATAGACTAGTTGATCAGTGGAATAGGTTAGGTTCACAGGACAAAATAGTCAATAACTTTAATAATGTGGTGTTTGACAAACCCAAAGATCCCAGCTTTTGGGATAAGAATTCACTTTTTGACAAAAATTGCTGGAAAAATTGGAAATTCGTATGGCAGAAACAAGCCACTGACCCACACTTAACACCATACACCAAGGTAAAGTCAAAATGGGTTCATGACCTAGGCATAAAGAATGATATTATAAATAAATTAAAAGAACATAGGATAGTTTACCTCTCAGACCTATGGAAGAGGAAGGAATTTATGACCAAAGAAGAACTAGAGATCATTATTAATCACAAAATAGGAAATTTTGATTATATCAAATTAAAAAGCTTTTGTGCAAACAAAACTAATGCAGACAAGAAGCAATAAATTGGGAAAACATTTTTATAGTCAAAGGTTCTGATAAAGGCTTCATTTCCAAAATATATAGAGAATTGACTCTAATTTATAAGAAATCAAGCCATTCTCCAATTGGTAAATAGTCAAAGGATATGGACAGACAATTTTCAGATGAAGAAACTATTTCTAGCCATATGAAAAGATGCTCCAAATCATTATTGATCAGAGAAATGCAAGTTAAGACAACTCTGAGATACCACTATATATCTCTCAGATTGGCTAAGATGACAGGAAAATATAATGATGAATGTTGAAGGGGATATGGGAAAACTGGGATACTGATACATTGTTGGTGGAATTATGAATGAATCCAACAACTCTGGAGAACAATTTGGAACTATGCTCAAAAAGTTATCAAACTGTGCATACCCTTTGACCTAGCAGTGTTTCTGCTAGGCTTTTATCCCAGGGAGACCTTAAAGGGGGTAAAGGACCTACATATGCCAAAATGTTTGTGGCAGCCTTTTTTGTAGTGGCTAGAAACTGGAAACTGAATAGATGTCCATCAATTGGAGAATGGCTGAATAAGTTGTGGTATATGAATGTTATGGAATATTATTGTTCTGTAAGAAATGACCAGCAAGATGATTTCACAAAGGCCTGAAGAGATTTACATGAACTGATGCTGAGTAAAATGAGCAGGACCAGGAGATCATTATATACTTCAACTACAATACCATATGATGATCAATTCTAATAGACGTGGCTCTCCTCTACAATGAGATGAACCAAATCAGTTCCATTTGTTCAAAAAAAGGAAAAAATATGGGAAATGAGTGTGAATCACTACATAGCATTTCCACTTCCTTTTGTTTTTGTCCGCTTGCATTTTTTGATTTCCTTTTCAGATTAAGTCCTGATTTTTCTAAGTCTAAGTCTAAGTCTGATTTTTCTTGTGCAGCAAAATAACTATATGGATACGTATACATACATTGTATTTGACATATACTTTAACATATTTAACATGTATTGGTCAACCTGCCATCTAGAGGAGGGGTTAGGGGGAAGGAGGGGAAAAGTTGGAACAGAAGGTTTTGCAAGGGTCAATGGCTAAAAAACTACCCATGCATATATCTTGTAAATAAAAAGCTATAATAAAAAAAGAAAAAAAGAAATGATGAATAGACTTATTTGAGAAAAAACAGGCTTGATTAATCATTGAACTGATGCAGAGTGAAGGGAGCAGAACCAGTAGAACACTGTACATGATAACAGCAACACTGCAAGATGATCATCTTTGGCTCTTCTCAGCAATACAATAATCTAAGACAATTCCAAGAGACTCATGATGAAAAATGCTATCCACACATGTAGAGAAAAATATGGAATCTGGATGCAGATTGATGCATATTATTTTCACTTTTTGCATTTTTTTCCCTTTATATGTTTTTCCTCTTTTGTTCTAAGTCTTCTTTCATGATTAATGAAAAAAACATGACTAATGTGGAAAGATAGTTAATATGATTGTACTTGTGAAACCTATTATTAGATTGTCTGGAGATGAATGGAGAAAAATTGAAATCAAAATCCTATAAAGGTAAATGGAAAAACTATCTTTACACTTAATTGGGAAAATAAAATGGTATTAAATGGGGACAAAGGGGGGAAAGGAAAAACTACCACTCCAAAACAAAAAAATAAACAAACAAAAACAATCATGTTTCTGATTCCACTCTTTTTTCTTTGATCTATTCTGGAAGCATATAACTTCTTATGAAAATTGATGTAGCCAAAGCATGGCTCTGAGCAAAAATCTTTAGTAGCACTCTATTGACTATCAAAAGTTAAGTCTCCTTTCTCAGGTATTTAGGCTCTCCATAATTTGGCAAGCCTTTTCACTTATGTCCTCCACAAATTCTATATTCCAGACAAACAGGACTACGGTCTGCAGAATATACAGCTCATCTTTCCCTATATTTTACAATCTCTGTGACCTTCAATCCTTGAATTCTTTCCTAGGGCATCATTTTTGTTAAATACTGTAGCAAGTTTATTTATTGTTAAAACACATTGCTTTAAATAACTGTATGGATATGTATACATATATTGTATTTAACATATACTTTAACATATTTAACATGTATTGGTCTACCTGCCATATAAGGGAGAGGATGGCGGGAAGGAGGGGAAAAATTGGAACAAAAGGTTTTGCAATTGTCAATGCTGAAAAATTACCCATGCATATATCTTGTAAATAAAAAAACTATAATTAAAAATTTTGCTTTATTGCTTTATCAATCATGTTGATAGAGAAAAATAAGAGCAAAAGGGAAAAAACATGGGAGAGATAAAAGTGAACATAGCAGCATGTGTTGATTTACATTCAGTCTCTTTAGATCTTTTTATGGATACATAGGGCATTTTCTGTCCAAAGTCTTTTGGGATTGCTTTGAATCACTTAACCATTGAGAAGAACCAAGCCTCTTATAGTTTATCATTGCATATTTTTGCCGTTATTGAATACGATGTATTCCTAATTCTGCTTATTTTGTTCAGCATCAGTTCATGTAGGTTTTTCTATAATCAGCTTATGAACATTTTTATAGAATAATAATATTTCATTACCTTCATATACTACAGCTTGTTCAGCCATTTCCCAATTAACACAGGCATCTACTCGTTTTCCAATTCTTTGCTACACAAAAAGAGCTACTACAAACATTTTTGCCCATGTAAGCCCTTTTCTCTCCTTTATAATTCCTTGGGATATAGATCCAATAATAGTACTATTAGGTCAAAGGGTATGCATACTTTAATAGCCCTTTGGGCATAGTTCCAGTCAGTGGTCCTCAAACTTTTTAAATAGGGGACCAGTTCACTGTCCCTCAGACTGTTGGAGGGCCAGACTACAGTAAAAACAAAAACTCACCCTCAGTCTCCGCCCCTCAGCCCATTTGCCATAACCCAGCAGGCTGCATAAATGTCCTCAGTGGGCCATATGTGGCCTGGGGTCCGTAGTTTGAGAACCCCTGGTAGATGATTTCACAACTTCACCAAGAATGCATTAGTGTACCAATTTTCCCACATCCCTTCCAACATTTATCATTATCTTTTCCTGTCATGTTAGTCAATCTAAGAGGTGTGAGGCAGTACTTCAGAGTTGTTTTAATTTGCATTTATCTAAACAACAATGATTTAGAGCATTTTTTCATATAAGTATAAATTACTTTAATTTCATCATCTGAAAATTTTCTGTTCATATCCTTTGACAATTTATCAATTGGGGAGTGACTGTATTCTTGTAAATTTGACACAACTTTTTATATATTTTAGAAATGAAACCTTTATTAGAAATAACTGTCTGTAAAGATTTTTTCCCAGCTTTGCACTTCCTTTTTAATCTTGTTTTTGTTGGTTTTATTTGGGCAAACCCTTTTTAATTTAATGTAATCAATTTTGCCTTTTATAATGTTCTTTAGTTCTTTGATCATAAGTTCCTCCCTTCTCCAAATATCTGATCGATAAATTATTCCTTATTCTCCTAATTTGTTTGTGGTGTTATCCTTTATGCCCAAATCATGTATCCCTTTTGACCTTATTTGTAAGTGAATGTAGGTCTATGCTGATTTTCTGACATAATTTCCAGTTTTCCTAGCAATTTTGGTCAAATAGTGGTTTGTTATTCCAAAAATTTAAGTTGGGGGATTTATCAAATACTAGTTTACTATAGGCCTTGATAATTGTGTCCTGTGTTTTTAATCTATTTTACTGATTCATCACTATTTCTTAGTCAATATCAAATTGTTTTGTTTACTGATGCTTTATAATATAGCTTTAGGTTTGGTATTGCTAAGCCATCATCCTTTGTATTTTTTTCATTAATTCTCTTGATATTTTTGACCTTTTGTTATTCCAGATGAATTTTGTTATTATTTTTTCTAGTTCTCTAAAATAATTTTTGGCAGTTTGATTGGTATGGCATTCAACAAGGAGACTGATTTAGACTGAATTATCATTTTTATCATATTATCTCGGCCTACCCATGGGCAATTGATATTTTTCCAATCGTTTAGATCTGACTTTATTTGTGTGATTAGTATTTTGTAACTGTATTCATATAGCTTTTGGGTTTGTCTTGGCAGGTAAACATCCAAGTATTTTATTTTGTCCAAAGTAACTTTACATGGAATTTCTTTTTCTATCTCTTGCTGATGGGCTTTGTCAGTAATATACAGAAATGCTAATGATTTGTGCTGGTTTATTTTCTTTTTTTTTTTTAATTTTTATTTAATTTTATAATTATAACTTTTTTTTGACAGTACATATGCAAGAGTAATTTTTTACAACATTATCCCTTGCACTTACTTCTATTCACATTTTTTCCCTTCCTCCCCTCAACCCCTTCCCCCAGATGGCAGGCAGTCTTATACATGTTAAATATATTACAGTATATTCTAGATACAATATATGTGTGTAGAAACGAATTTCTTGTTGCACAGGAAGAATTGGATTCAGAAGGTAAAAATAACAGTTTACACTCATTTCCCAGTGTTCCTTTTCTGGATGTAGCTGGTTCTGTCCATCATTAATCAATTGGAATTGGATTAGCTCTTCTCTATGTTGAAGATATCCACTTCCATCAGCATACATCCTCGTACAGTATCATTGTTGAAGTGTAAAGTGATCTTCTGGTTCTGCTTGTTTCACTTAGCATCAGTTGATGTAAGTCTCTCCAAGCCTCTCTGTATTTCTCCTGCTGGTCATTTCTTACAGAATAATAATATTCCATAACATTCATATAGCATAATTTACCCAACCATTCTCCAATTGATGGACATCCATTCATCTTCCAGCTTCTAGCCACTATGAAAAGGGCTGCCACAAACATTTTGGCACATATAGGTCCCTTTCCCTTCTTTAGTATTTCCTCGGGATATAAGCCCAGTAGTAGCACTGCTGGGTCAAAGGGTATGCATATTTTGATAACTTTTTGGGCATAATTCCAGATTGCTCTCCAGAATGGTTGGATTCTTTCACAACTCCACCAACAATGCATCAGTGTCTCAGTTTTCCCACAGCCCCTCCAACATTCATCGTTATTTGTTCCTGTCATCTTAGCCAATCTGACAGGTGTGTAATGATATCTCAGAGTTGTCTTAATTTGCATTTCTCTGATCAATAGTGATTTGGAACACTCTTTCATATGAGCGGAAATAGTTTTAATTTCATCATCTGAAAATTGTCTGTTCATATCCTTTGACCATTTATCAATTGGAGAATGGCTTGATTTCTTATAAATTAAAGTCAATTCTCTGTATATTTTGGAGATGAGGCCTTTATCAGAACCTTTAACTGTAAAAATGTTTTCCCAATTTGTTACTTCCCTTCTAATCTTGTTTGCATTAGTTTTGTTTGTGCAGAAACTTTTTAATTTGGCGTAATCAAAATGTTTTATTTTGTGATCAATAATGGTCTCTAGTTCTCCCTTGGACACAAACTCCTTCCTCCTCCACAAATCTGAGAGGTAAACTATCCTATGTTCCTTTAATTTTTTTATGATCTCGTTCTTTATGCCTAAATCTTGGACCCATTTTGATCTAATCTTAGTATGTGGTGTTAAATGTGGGTTCATGCCTAGTTTCTGCCATACTAATTTCCAGTTTTCCCAGCAGTTTTTGTCAAATAATGAATTCTTATCCCAAAATTTGGGATCTTTGGGTTTGTCAAACACTAGATTGCTATTTTTATTCACTATCTTGCCCTGTGAACCTAACCTATGCCACTGATCAACTAGTCTATTTCTTAGCCAATACCAAATGGTTTTGGTGACTGTTGCTTTATAATACAGTTCTAGATCAGGTACAGCTAAACCACCTTCACTTAATTTTTTTTTCATTACTTCCCTTGAAATTCTCGACCTTTTGTTGTTCCATATGAATTCTGTTGTTATTTTTTATAGGTTATTAAAATAGTTTCTTGGAAGTCTGATTGGTATAGCATTAAATAAATAGATTAGTTTAGGGAGTATTGTCATCTTAATTATATTCACTCGGCCTATCCAAGAGCACTCAATGTCTTTCCAATTATTTAAATCTGACTTTATTTTTGTGGCAAGTGTTTTGTAATTTTGCTCATATAATTCCTGACTCTCCTTTGGTAGATATATTCCCAAATATTTTGTACTATCGACCGTTATTTTGAATGGAATTTCTCTTTGTATCCCTTGCTGTTGGATTATGTTGGTAATGTATAAAAATGCTGTGGATTTATGTGGATTTATTTTGTATCCTGCAACTTTGCTAAAATTCTGAATTATTTCTATTAGCATTTTAGCAGAGTCTTTGGGGTTCTCTAAGTATACCATCATGTCATCTGCGAAAAGTGATAATTTGATTTCCTCATTTCCTATTCTAATTCCTTGAATCTCTTTCTCGGCTCTTATTGCCGAGGCTAGAGTTTCTAGTACTATATTGAAAAGTAATGGTGATAGTGGACAACCTTGTTTCACTCCTGATCTTATAAGGAAAGGTTCTAGTTTATCGCCATTACATATGATGTTTACTGAAGGTTTTAAATATATGCTCCTTATTATTTTAAGGAATAGTCCATTTATTCCTATACTCTCAAGTGTTTTTAGTAGGAATGGATGTTGGATTTTATCAAATGCTTTTTCTGCATCTATTGAGATGATCATATGGTTTTTATTAATTTGATTATTAATATGGTCACTTATACTAATAGTTTTCCTAATATTAAACCAGCCCTGCATTCCTGGTATAAATCCCACTTGGTCATAGTGTATTATCCTGGGGATGATTTTCTGAAGTCTATTTGCTAATATCTTATTTAAGATTTTAGCATCAATATTCATTAAGGAAATTGGTCTATAGTTTTCTTTCTCAGTTTTCGATCTACCTGGTTTAGGTATCAGTACCATGTCTGTGTCATAGAAGGAATTTGGTAGGACTCCTTCAATCCCTACTTTTTCAAATAGTTTACATAGCATTGGAGTTAGTTGTTCTTTAAATGTTTGGTAGAATTCACATGTAAATCCATCTGGTCCTGGGGACTTTTTCTTAGGGAGTTGGTTAATAGCTTGGTCTATTTTTTTTTTCTGAGATGGGACTATTTAGACTACTTACTTCTTCCTCTGTTAATCTGGGCAAGCTATATTTTTGAAGGTATTCTTCCATTTCATTTAAGTTATCGAATTTATCGGCATAAAGTTGAGCGAAGTAGCTCCTAACTATTGTTCTACTTTCCTCTTCATTAGTGGTGAGTTCACCCTTTTCATTTTCAATTTGCTTTTTCTCTTTCCTTTTTTTAATCAGATTTACTAAGGGCTTGTCTATTTTATTGGTTTTTTCATAGAACCAACTCTTAGTTTTATTAATTAATTCAAGTTTTTTTACTTTCAATTTTATTAATCTCACCTTTTATTTTTTGAATTTCAAGTTTTGTGTTTGTCTAGGGGTTTTTAATTTGTTCCTTTTCTAGCAATTTGAGTTGTAAGCCCAATTCGTTGGCCCTCTCTTTCTCTGTTTTATGCAAGTAGGCCTGTAGAGATATAAAATTTCCCCTTATTACTGCTTTGGCTGTATCCCACACATTTTGGTATGATGTCTCATTATTGTCATTTTCTTGGGTGAAGTTATTAATTATGTCTATGATTTGCTGTTTTACCCAATCATTCTTTAGTATAAGATTATTTAGTTTCCAATTATTTTTTGGTCTATTTTCCCCTGGCTTTTTATTAAATGTAATTTTGATTGCATTATGGTCTGAAAAGGATGCATTTACTATTTCTGCCTTACTGCATTTGATTTTGAGGTTTTTATGCCCTAGTATATGATCAATTTTTGTATAGGTTCCATGAACTGCTGAGAAGAAAGTATAATCCTTTCTGTCTCCATTTAGCTTTCGCCAAAGATCTATCATATCAAACTTTTCTAGTATTCTATTTGACTTCTTTCTTATTTATTTTGTGGTTTGATTTATCTAATTCTGAGAGTGCAAGGTTGAGATCTCCCACTATTATAGTTTTGCTATCTATTTCCTCTTGCAGCTCTCTTAATTTCTCTTTTAAGAATTTGGATGTTGCACCACTTGGTGCATATATGTTTAATATTGATACTGCTTCATTATTGATGCTGCCCTTTAACAGGATATAATGCCCTTCCTTATCTCTTTTAATTAGATCAATTTTTGTTTTTGCTTGATCTGAGAAGAGGATGGCTACTCCTGCTTTTTTGGTTTTGCCTGAAGCAAAGTAGATTCTGCTCCACCCTTTTACTTTTAGTTTGAATGTCTCACCCTGTTTCAGGTGTGTTTCCTGTAAACAACATAGAGTAGGATTCTGACTTTTAATCCAGTCTGCTAACTGCTTCCTCTTTATTAGGCAGTTTGCCCCATTCACATTTATGGTTAGAAGGACTAATTCTATATTGCTTGCCATCCTATTAACCCCTGCTTATGCTTTTCCCCTTTCCTTCCCTCTTACCCCCCTACCCAGTATTAAACTTGTGAACAGCCCTCCCTTTTTAGGATCCCTCCCCCACCTTAAAGTTCCTCTCCTTATTTTACCCCTTTTCCTCGAAATTTCTGTATTCCCTTCCCCTTAGCTTACTCCTTCCCTTTCACTTTTCAATGAAGTGGAAGAAGTTTCACCATAAATCGAATATGTCTATTGATACACACTATGTTCATCTCCCTCCTTTCTTTCTCTCAGATACAATAGGTTACCCTTTGCCTCTTCATGAGATGTAGTACCACCACTTTACACTTTTTTATGATATAATTTCCTTTCCACATCTAGTTTCTAAGACAAATTGTACATATGTTCTTTACATATTTTTTTGGCAGAAGTATAGTTCTCAAGATTTCTTTTTACCTTTTTAGAAATCTCTTGAGTTCTGTATTTGAAGATCAAACCTTTTATGTAGGTCTGGTTTTTTCATCAAAAATAGATGGAATTCATTTATTTCGTTAAATGTCCATCTTCTTCCCTGGAAAACGATGTTCATTCTTGCTGGGTAAGTTATTCTTGGCTGCATACCAAGTTCCTTAGCCTTTTGGAATATCATGTTCCAGGCCCTTCGTTCTTTTAATGTGGACGCTGCTAGATCCTGGGTTATCCTTATTGTGGCTCCTCCATATCTGAATTGCCTTTTTCTAGCAGCTTCCAATATCTTTTCCTTTGTCTGATGATTCTTAAACTTGGCCACTATATTTCTTGGCGTTTTGATTTTAGGGTCCCTTTCAGTAGGTGATTGATGAATTTTTTCAATGTCTATTTTACCCTCTGTTTCCAGAATGTCTGGGCAGTTCTCTTTGATAATTTCCTCGAAAATGGTGTCCAAGCTCTTTTTTTCCTCCCATTTTTCAGGGAGTCCGATTATTCTCAAATTGTCTCTCCTGGATCTGTTTTCCAGGTCTGTTGTCTTTCTAATAAGGTACTTGACATTCTTTTCAATTGTTTCATTTCTCTGGTTTTGCTTGACTACCTCTTGGTTTCTCCTTGAGTCATTCATTTCTACTTCTTCCAGTCTAATTTTCAATGATGTATTTTCTTCACTCACTTTTTTTATATCTCTTTGTAAATGTCCAATTGAGTTTTTATCTTTTATGGAATTTTTTTCCATTTTATCCATTTTATTTTTTAGAAAGCTGTTTTCTTTTTCCAGCTCACTAATCCTGTTTTCCTTGGAGTTGTTTACCTTTTCCAGCTCACTAATCTTGTTTCTCAATGATTTGATTTCTTTATCCACTCTGTCTTTGAATGCATGGGATGACTTCTCCAGGCTCTCTTGTCAAGCTTCCCTTTCCTTTTCCCATTTCTCTTCCAGCTCTCTTGTGAGAGCCTTTTTGATTTCCTCTATGAGATTCTTTTGTATTGAGGAGCAGCTCATATCCCCCTTAGGGGATTCCTCTGGGGACAGTCTGTTTTTAGTCTCCTCTGTGTTTGAAGTCTGCTCTCTCTCCATACAAAAGCTGTCAATGGTTAGAGCCCTTTTGAATTTTTTGTTCATTTTGTCAAAGTAGGAATCGAAGAAAATAAATTGACAAGAGAAACAATAGGTCTGTTTTGGGGGGGATGGGGCTGGATGGTATTAATGGGCTTCCTCTACAGACTGGGGGTAGGGCAGCATAGAGCCACTAACAGAACAGCAATGAGTGTACTGAGTCTGTGCTCTGAGGCTCTGAGAACTTGCTGAGTCAGTCCAGGTGGGGGTTGGGGGTGGCCGGGCTCTGAGAGACACTGGCTTTCTGGGGTTTTAATCTTCACCTCCGGTGTTTACACCCTCTCTGCTGCTCCTAGCTTGCTGCCAAGACAGAGTATCCACACTGGGGAAAAAGTCTTTTTGCAGAAACTGCAGAGATCGTACCCCTCCCCCTCCGGTCTGAGCTGTGTGAGCTGCCTGTCTCGCTCTGGCTTGCCTGCCCTCAGTCTGCGCCCAGTCTGATTGATCCTCCCCCGAGCAAACACAGACCTTTTCTGGCAACTTTCAAAGATGTCTTCTCTTGATGATTATGTGTGGATTTCTTTCTGGGTCAAGCATTAAGTCTGAGGCTTGTCATGAAGTAAGTTCTGAGAGAAAACGAGGAGCTCAAGCAGCTGTCTGCCTCCACGCCGCCATCTTGGCCGGAAGTCCGCTGGTTTATTTTCTATCCTATAACTTCGCTAAAGTTGAGAATTGTTTCTAGTAGGTTTTTGGATGATTTTCTAGGATTCTCTAAGTATATCAGCATATCGTCTACAGAATGATAATTTTATTTCCTCATTGCCTATTTTAATTCTTTTAATTTCTATTTCTTTTCTTATCACTAGAGCCAACATTTCCAGTACAGTGTTAAATAATATGTGGTGATAATGGGCATTCTTGTTTCACCCCAGGGCATCATTTTTGACCTGTCTATACCTCTCCCTCATTAATCTTAACCCTATGGTGAGCCAGCTTAATCTTATAGAATTCTTTATTCTTAAATCCTTTCTCCTTTTTTCTTTTCACTGATCATACCTCACCAAGCAGTAATTCTGAATAACTCCCAACATTTTCCTCTTTGTTCTTATTAATGTGCTAAAAAGAACTTTAGAAGTCTTATGCTGTTTTAGTCCACTACAAATTTATGCTATCTAAACTCAAGTGAATCCTTTCTACAATAAATGAATTCTTCCCTTTATCTCTAACCCATTCTCTAATCTACTATCTACAGCAGCTATTTCAAATCTTTTCAGTTTTTCTCAATTTTGACAATATCCTCTCCTACTCTCATTTATCTAAGTGCCTCACCCCCCCCCCAAAAAAAAAGGAAAAAGGAAAAAAATAGAAGCCATTCACTGAGAACTTTTTTTCCTTCATTCCTAACGTACATATATCATTCTTCTCCACAACTGGTATCACCAGTATCTAATGAACAAATGATCCATGAACTTTAATGATCCATGCACTTTATGATCCATGCACTTTAACAAATGATCCATGCACTCTAATTTTCTAGTCTTTTATTATTTATTAATTCTTTCAATAATGTCTGTTAATATGTCTATGTCAACTTTATCTTTAAAAAAACCTTCTTTTATCATACTATGCTCAATAGCTATTATTTCTCAGCTAAACTTTTTGAAAAAGTCATCTATATGCAAGGTTTCTCCAATTCCTTTCCTCTTATTCTCTCCTAACCCTTTTGAGTAATAACTCAAAGTTCATCATTCAAATAAAATTTCTCTTTCCAAAGTTACTAATAATCTCTTAATTTACATAATCTAATGATTTTTGTTAATTCTCATGCTTCTTAAATATTTTTTAACACCTTTTCCTAGATATTCTCTTCTCTCTAGGTTTTCATGCTACATATGTCCACCTCTGTCACAGTGTGGATCTTCACTGACTTCACACACAAGTATTGCAACTATCTTAAAGTTTCTGTCCTGGGTCCTCTTCTCTCTCTCCTCTCTCTTTTCTTTTGATATTCTTCCATTTAGTTATCCCATCAGCTCCCATGTTATAATTATGAACTCTATTAAAAATGATTACCAAATGGCTTCTTACAAGATTCAATTTAAATCCCATCATTTACAGGCCTTTCCTGGTTTCTCCACCTTTACCCCCAAAAAATATAATCCTTCATTTTCTATTACCTTTACCTATTGTGTATGTACCTGTTTCTTTATGTGCTGTCAATCCCATTAACATGTAGCTATATGCTTCCTTAGAAGCAATTAAGTGGCACAGTGGATGGAATGCCAGTCCTGCAGTTAGGAATTTTTCTTACATTCCATTTTGCTATATCTTATATTACTCCTAATTTGCTTCAAATATTGCTAGTTTATTTTTTCCCATCCCACCCCCCAAAAAATATTATGAGCTCTTTAAGGAAAGCATGTCATAGCACGTAGCAAAATACTGATAGGGCACATAAGTGTTAAAGAATAATTATAAGCTCCTCAAAGCAAGAAACTATTCCTATTAAAAAGCCCTAATTTCAGAACTCACTTAAATGCATATGCCCACCAATCATTATATTCCTTTCCCTCCTGAAAAGTCAGGATCTTTCTTCTGAAATGAAGGACAAAATAATGTTGTTGTTGTTGTTGTTGTTAAATGTCTATTTATTAGTAAATGACATTACATACTTACGTTTCTGTTGGAATTGGAATTGGATTCATTCTGTAGTTCAAAAATGGGCTACAAATCTCAAGAAACTGTTCAGGTTTCTTTATTACTGGGTCTGAAAAGAGTGATTAATTGATTAATTCAATAATTAATTTATTAGCTACCTATTAAATACCAAGTAGAAAACAAAATGTGTCATAATGGCAAAGATTTCTAAATGACAAGAGTGAAATGATTATGGGAAAGATAAGTGCAGTGTAGATACCTACTTCCTTATAGTTAGGTTCCTATACTCTTAATCTTATCAATAGTCACCAGATTTTCTTCACCTTTTAATAAAAAAATTTATTTTTATTCCAATGCTGTAGAAATAGAGAAGGGAATAGAGAAAGAGAATGAAATGGAAGGGAATGTGTGTGTGTGGATTTCAAATTTATATAGATAAACATACATATAGACAGAAAGACAGATAGACAGACACATCTGTATAATCTATAATGTACCAGGCACTATGTTAAGCAATTTACAAATTTTATCTTATTTGTTCCTCACAGTCGCCCTGCAAGGTAAGTACTATTTTTACTCCCATTTTACAGATGAGAAATTTGAAGCAAAAAGGAGGTTAAGTGACTTACCCAGAGACATACAGCTAATAAATGTCTGAAGCTGGATTTGAATTCATTGTCTCATGCTATTAATTCCCTTATCATCAAGTCCAGAATCATCTTTTCATTTCTGATTGTTCTTGACCTCCCTGCTGCTTTTGACATTGTTTATCTCTTAGCTGTAACACTCTTCCTTTAATCTTTAAGATATTATGTTTTCTTAGTTCTCCTCCTACTTTAAACTTTTTACTTTAAAAATATGAAGCTAATGATAACAAACAGATATAAATATTTCAATATCTGTGTGAAAAGTAATATCCTGGATATTGGATTATATATGAATGCATACCCAGTATTCTATCCACTGTACCACCCAGCTGCCTACAGAATTATATTAGTATCTGTGTTTTGATCAACCACTGTTTAAAAAAAAAATCTTCATGGATCTTGATTTGGACATCTTCATTAACTAAAGAACAATCTATGATTCAGAATTACATATATATAATTATATAATAATAATAATAATGATATATGATATTAGTTGAGAACTAGATCTCTTAATACTTGTTTTGTTTTCCTTTTATCAGTCCCTAATTGCTGCAATATAAAAAAGCTAGAGCCCCACTCCTTGACCAATAGATTAAAGAGTCATCTGTTGTCCAGCTATTTTGACCTGCTTTGCTGAACCTCATACATGACACTATCTTTCTCATTTTTTGGCTTACCACTGACAGTCCTCCTATATGTCTGGAATTCTCTCTTTTATTACCTTTGCTTCTTAGTTCTTTCAAGATTCATGTTAAATGCCATATTTTTCAGGAGACAAAATCCTGTATCATAACCTACTGACTTCCTCATTAGGTCATCTTGATCTCCATATGTATGGTGTATGTGCTTATTTATAAATAAATTGTCTTTATCATTAGAATGATGAAAGTGACTGAAATTGATTTTTCTTTGTATCACTAACACTTAACAGAGTGCTTAGGACATAGTAACCACTTAATAAATACTTGCGGATTGATAGGTAGAGAAATGATGGACTAGAGGTGAAGAATAAGACACATTTTCAAACATGCATGGCCAATGTGTTCACTTATTATGATTGCCTACACTTATTTATTTTTTGTGGTAAGGAACAGCTTCTAATAAAGGGGAGGTGAACATTTTTAGATAGTAAAAAAATTTAAAAAAAAGAAATAAAAGTACCAACAAAACATTTTACAATACACAGAGCAAAAGAAATTCAGAAGTCAGAAACAATTAGATCTCTTTTTGCTATCTACTTAAATGTAATAAACATTTAAAAATCAATTTATATAAGAGAAGCTAACAATTTTGTATGTAATATATTTTTGCACCACTCAAACTGAACGATCTATATCTGTTTTATTATTGTTAGCATGATATTTTTTTTCTTTTTTATTAAAGCTTTTTATTTTCAAAACATGCATGGATAATTTTCAACATTAACCCTTGCAAAGCCTTGTGTTCCAATTTTTCCCTTCCTTCCCCACACCCTGCCCTAGATGGCAAGCAATCCAATATATGTTAAACATGGTAAAACCATATGTTAAATCCAATATATGCAAATATATTTATATAATTATCTTGCTGCACAAGAAAAGCCAAATCAAAAAAAAAAATGAGAGAGAAAAAAATGCAAGCAAACAACAACAAACATTGAAAATGCTATGTTCTGATCCACACTTTGTTCCCTCAGTTCTCTCTCTGGATGTAGATGGCTCTCTTCATCACAAGACCATTGGAACTGATCTGAATCATCTCACTGTTGAAAAGAGCCACGTCTATTAGAATTAATCATCATATTATTTTGTTGTTGCCATGTATAATGATCTCTTGGTTCTACTCATTTCACTCAGCATCAATTCATGTAAGTCTCTATAGGCCTCTCTGAAATCACCCTGCTGATTGTTTCTTACAAAACAATAATATTCCATAACATTCATATACCATAATTTATTCAGCCATTTTCCACTCATTTTCCATTTCTTGCCAGTACAAAAAGGGCTGCCACAAACATTTTGCACAAACATGCCCCTTTCCCTCCTTTAAGATTTCTTTGGGATATAAGCCCAGTAGAAACAGTGCTGGATCAAAGGGTATAGTAAAAAGTTTCAAGTAGGAGGAGGACTAATATAACATCTTAAAGATTAAAGGAAGAGTGTTACATTTAAGAGATAAATAATGTCAAAAGCAGCAAGGAGATAAAAGACAATCAAAACTGAAAAGATAATTCTGGACTTGATGAATAAGGAAGTTAATAATGGCCTTTAGGAGAATAGCTTTGGCATAATATTGACAGAATAAAAGTTGGTTCAGGAATGAGTAGATAATGAAAAAGTGTAAATATTCCATTATTATTTACTATTCAGGAAAAAATATATGCTGTCCCCCCCAAAAAAAAAAATTGTGAAGAAAAAGAAACTGAATGACTACTAGTAATAAATAAAAATA
This sequence comes from Sminthopsis crassicaudata, assembly GCF_048593235.1. Lineage (NCBI taxonomy): Eukaryota > Metazoa > Chordata > Mammalia > Dasyuromorphia > Dasyuridae > Sminthopsis > Sminthopsis crassicaudata. The sequence goes on from NC_133620.1 coordinate 147,390,572, forward strand.
TGAAAGGAAATATGTAACTATAATAAATATTTCTATTGATTGTAACAATAATCATAACTGGGAAAATATTGCTTCTAAATTTTTGCTGCACTAATGTCATCAATTTAATTTACCATCTATTATATTAATAAAATATAAACACATATTCTTCTACTTGTCAGAAGTTCTGTTCTGATGGAAGTTCACGATATTAATAAGTTTAGCCATTGTTATGATTCTCAAAACTTCTTTGAGGTATATGTAGACTTTCATTTAAATGATAAAATACATTTTATAATATAAGATTAATTATTAATTAAATAGAAATATATAACAATTTTGCAACTCTACCAAAACAATGTATTTATATTACAATATAACATAGGCTTTTAAATAATTTAATGTAGCTTATTCATAAAGACACAAGTGAAATATTTTATTTAACTTTGAACATATTTTAGGTCTCTAAGGAGATGTCTTTTTTTTTTTTAATATGAAGATGAAGGAGCTATATGGCAGATTAGGGGCAGCCACTCATCTGGATTCTTTGAATATTCCTTCTAAACAACTTTAAAATAACACCTCACATCATATTTTGGAGTGGCTATGCCAACAAAAGCTTAGAGTGAAATATGTTTTTGGTTAAGAAAACTTAAGATGTTGACAGGAAAAATTTGTGGGACTGTGGTAGAGCCTACACATGTGGTGGAAGCAACAGCAGCTACAGGAGTTCTCAGCCCAGAGGTAGTAAGGGGATTGGACAGCTGGTAAGAAAGAGATGACAGGGACCCTTTCCTGGCCCTGAGTACAGCTAGTGCTGATTGGCAACTGTATTTACAATTCTAGTATAAAGAGAGGCCCTGATGGTCACAAGGAGATGGAGGCACTGAGTTATACTTCCAAAGCAAAGAAGAGTGTTAATGCTAATGGCTGCAGAGGACCAAGAACCCTTTCTGAATAAAGACCAGAGCACAGACCAAGAGAGCAGTTATCAAACCTCTCCCAGAATTATACCATTCTAGAAGCACCAAAAGCTTACAAATCCATATAACTAGTTCTGAAAATAGAAACATGAAAAAACCTTTAGTATGAGACAGTGCCTACCCATGTCCATGTGAGCAGAGTCCACCTTTAATATAAAGTTCAAAGTCAAAAAATAGACTATAAAAAAGAACAAACAACAAAAAAGAATTTGACCATAAAAAGTTACTATGGTAACAGGAAATACCAAAACATAAACTTAGAAAAATACAACAAATGTGAAAATAGCTGTCCCAAAAAAGCCTCAAAGCAATATACTAACTGGAGCTACACCCAAAAAGGATGATGGAAGTGTTAAATAAACAGATAACAATGATAAAGGAAGCATTGGGAAAAGAAATGAGAGTGATATAAGAAAACTATGAAGAAAGAATTAACAGCTTAATAAAAGAGGCACAAAAATGCTGAAGAAAATAATATTTTCAGAAATAGAATTGGCCTAATGTGAAGCAAAAAAATTCTACTGAACAAAAGAACTTCTTAAAAAGTAAAATGAGGGCCGCTAGTAGTTAGAGCTCCAGCCCTGAAGTCAGGAGGACCTGAATTCAAATCTGGTCTCAGACACTTAACACTTCTTAGCTGTGTGACACTGGGCAAGTCACTTAACCCCAACTGGCTCAGAAAAAAAAAAAAAAAAGTAAAATGAAAAAAAGAAGTACAGAAGTTCATTAAAGAAAATCACTCCTTTAAAAATTAGAATTGAGCAAGTGGAAGTTAAAGATTCCAGAAGATATGAAGAAATAATAAAACAAAATCAAAAGAATGAAAAAAAATCAAGAAAATGTGAAATATCTCATCAAAAAATAGTTGACATAAAAAACAGATTGAGAAGAGAAAACTTTATTATACTGTTAGATGTCATATTTCCAGAATATAAAAGAAAACTGTCCTAATATCCAAAGGGTACAATAGAAATTGAAAGAATATATAGAATACCTCCTAAACTAGATACCCAAATAAAAACTCCCAGGAATATTATGTCAAATTCCAGAGTTCTTAGATTGAAGAGAAACTATTTAAGCAACCAGAAAGAAGCAATTTAAATATCCTACAATCATAGGATAATAAAAATCTTGGAGTTATATTCCAGAAAGCAAAAAAGTTAGGATTACACCAAGAACAATCTATCCAGCAAAAATTAGTGTAATTCCATAAGGTGAAAATGGATATATAAAGAAATAGAGGACTTTCAAGCATTCCTAATGAAAAGACCAGAGCTAAAAAGAAAATCTGACATTCAAATATAAGAATGAAGAAGTAGAAAATGGCAAACATAAAAGAGAAATTATAAAGTACTTAATAAGATTAAACTGTTTACATTCCTAAATGGAAAAAAGGTACATGTAACTACTAAGAACTTTATCATTATTATGTCAGTTAAACAAACTTTAAATCTTTTATCTATAAGAAATGGGTGTGACCTGAGTATATTGGAATGATCTCCAAAAAAAATAAAGAGTAAGAAATAAGAATATGCTAGGAGAAGAGGGAAGGAAGTTTTCTCACATAAAAAAGTACAGAAAGACTTTCTAATGGAGGGGAAATAGAGAAGTAGCAGGCAATGCTTGAACCTCACTAATATCAGAATTGGATCAAAGAAGGTAAAATATACAAACACTTTCAGTTGTATGTAAAAATGCAACTTACCCAATTAGGGAAATAAAAGGACAAGGGGATGAAAGGAAAAGAGAGTGATGATAAAAAAAGAGAGAGAGAGAGAGAGGATTAAGGAAAGAAGTGGTTGAAAGCAAAATAGGCTTTTATGAGGGACAGGATAAAAAGAGATTGTAAAAAACAGAAGAAAATGGGATGGAGGGAATTGCATAGTCCAGCCATTATAACTGTGAAAATGAATGGGATGAACTCACTCATAAAACAAAAGCAAACAGCAGAATAGATTAGAAACCAAAATTCAAAAATATATTGTTTATAAAAGACACACTTATAAAAGAAAGATGCACACACAAAGTTAAAATAAAGACCAGGAGCAGAATCTGAGATGCTTCAGCTAAAATTTAAAAAGGCAGAAATAGTAATTTCAGATAAAGCAAAAGCAAAATTGAACCTAATTAAGAGCTAATTAGGCAAACTACATTATGCTAAAAGATACCATAGATAATGAAGAAATATCAAAAAAATTTACAGCAAGTTTCTCTGATGTAGGCCTCATTTCTCAGATATATAATGAATATAATATTGAGACAAATTTATAAAAATGAGAGCTATTGCCCAATTGATAAATGATCAAAAAATATAAAATGATCAAAAAAGAAAACAAAGCTATTTATAGTCATATGAAAAAATGCTCTAAATCATTATTGATTAAAGAAAGGCAAATTAACGTCATTCTAAGATACCACCTAATACCTATAAGAAATAACAAATGCTGGAGGGGATAATGGTAAAATAAATATGCTAATGAACTGCTTGTGAAATAGTGAACTGGTCCAAACATTCTGGAGAACAATTTAGAACTATACCCAAAGAGCTATAAAACTGTTCATACCCTCTGATGCAGCAATACCACTAGTAGATATTCCAAAAAAACTTTTAAAAAAGAAAAGGATCTATATAAACACAAAAGTTTTAGCAGCTCTTTTTGTAGTGGCAAAGAATTGGGGATCAAGAAATTTTTCACTAATTGGGGAATGACTGAAAAAGTCATAGTATATGATTGTAATCAAGAACTATTATGCTATAAGAAATGGCAAGGGAGGTGGTTTCAGAAAACATGACAAGACCTATATGAAAGGATGCATGAAATAAAAAAAAAAAAAAACACTAGAAAATCTTTGTCCACAGTAACAGTAATGTTGAAGTGATGATCAACTATGAAACACTTAACTATTCTGATCAATACAATAATCCAAGACAATTCCAAAGATCTCATGATGAAAAAATAGTATGCACCCCCAGAGAAAGAACTAATAATCTCTGGGTGCGAACTGAAGTATAATTCTTTCTTAATTTTTTTTGCAATAAGACTAAGATGGAAATGTTTTACATGATTTTATATGTATAAGTGATATAATATTGCTTTTCTTCTCAGTGAGTGAGAAAGTTTGAAAGGGAAGAAGGAAATTTGGAACTCAAAAGTTTAAAAGGAAGAATCTTAAAATAAAGATTATATTCTTTAAATTTTAAAAATGAAAACAGAGAAACAAAAAATTGAAAATGTGACAAGAAAGAAAGACCATTGAATTTGCTTTGGGTTTGGGCTTATTATGAGAGCCTACCAATCTAAATCACAAAGTAGATTGCATAAACCTTCACTCAGGGGATTAGTAAATGCTATTTCCTAAAATAGCAAATAAGAAACAAACCTTGAGGTTCATCTGTCACAACTGTCTCTTTCTTTTGGCGAATAAGTTTCCAAGCAGGTACAGGTGGTGGTTTTGGTGGAGCTATAAGTGGACATGACCTAGTTCTGGTTACTAGCACAGGATGACTACGTATATGACAAAGTCCATATTCTCTGAGCTTCTCAGCAGATTCTGCCTAAAAGATATGAGAAAGAGAAAACAAAGAGAATGAGGACAAAAAATTATTCTTTGAATTCTGAGCTAAATTCAGATCTGAAGAAAATATTATATCAGATATTGATTGTTGAAAAGGATTATACATCATGTAGGTTTTGAGAATTGATTTAGAAGATTTTGTTGGAATGGTATGCATTGTAACAAAATATGAAATTTTTCAGGTGGTATAAATATTAATCCTGAGGAAATTGAGGTTAGACAATTTGATCAAGGATACTATGAAAGGGTGGGGACCAAAAAAGTCAATCAATTACCTTAACCTACTTAAAGTAATTAAAGTAACCAATATTCAAACCCAGGTCTCTGACTCCATATAATAATATAATATTAAAAGATAACTATTAGTTTTTATAGCTAAAAGGTAAAAAGAGTTGTCACTGCCCCATTTTAGGATAGTCCTACATTTAGACAGCTAAGTCCTAGCAAAACAGAAACTCATAAATTGTGTCCTATTGTGATTTCAAATTCCAATTGCATTATCAGGTCAGTAAAGCTGAATCACTTTAGCACTTAAATAGTACATTTATTGGTAGTATTTATCAAGCCAGAGCCCTAAGATGACAGAAATCGATACAGAACTATTGTCAATACTACATTTAAATGTAAAGCTATAGCCATTAAATTTCTTAGAGCATTTTTTAATAGGATGAATATGTTCTGGGTATTTTATCATTCTATGATTAAGTCTATCTAAGAGAATGAGTATGAGGAATCATAAGACCTAGAATGGTTTCCCAACTATGGTATTTATTCCCTGTGAGACCTTATGTAGAGATCAATTTCTTTGGTTCTCAATTATCTCATCTGCAAAATTATAAGATTAGATTCAATGGCTTCTGAAGTCTCTTTCAACTCTATAATATTATGAGTTTTTTCCTGCAATTTTAATAGGGTATTTATTCCCTATAGTTAATAACTATTATCAATAAATCACCCACCATTGTCCCTAGAAAAAAATAAAATACAGTCTTCTCTTTGGGGAATTTGTAGACTTCACACTTTTCACTTTCCTAACTAAACTAGACTAAATTGACTAATTAGATATGTTAATCATTTGGCTCTATGTTCCAGCCAAACTCACCTACATTTTATTTCCTACCTCTGTGCCTTTTTCTAAACTATGCCTTCTATCTCAAATGCAATTAATTTTTATTTCTATTTCTGACAAACCTTAACTCCCTTCAAGATTCAGCTCTTTTATAAAATGCATAACTAGCAACATTTAATAAAAATTAGAGTAATAACAACCAATCAATATACTTTCAAGGACAAGTTAAAGCATTCCAACCCTACTGCAGAGAGCACAATTCCATTGGGCTGGCCACATTATTCTAATGTCAAATGTACATTTGTCAAAAATACTATTTTATGGAGAATTCATATAGGACAAGCTCTCACAAAGCGGTCAGGGAATGTGATATAAGTAAATTCTGAAGGTCTCTCTTAAGAAACCTTGTATGATACGGAAGATAGTGAAACAGGATAAAGCAGAATTGAATTAGCTCCAAAGAAACGTGAAATAAAAAAGTTAGAGAAGCCACCTCACATAGGGGTTTCTTTTATCTGACCCGTGGCAAAGCACTCTGAGCTCATATTGCTCTAAGCAGCCACAGTCAGACACACTATAACTTCACTCTAACAAAATGTCATTTTGGTCTTCTTTGAGAATAAACTTCAAAATCTAGAGAGTAATTCAATTGCATAGTAACAGGATTTGGTTACTAGAGTGGAAAATCAGGTAAGTGCTGCAGAAAACTGATTAGACTGAAATTAGTTTTTAACTATAGCTATCAACAATTAGTTACAAGTGTAGAATTTCCAGATATATTAAATATGCAAATCGATTTTGCAGGAGAATTATCACACTGGATGACACAGTTAGTATTCAATATGGTACTTAGGCTAAGGTTTTAGACTACATTAAAAGAAGCCTAATAAAGTAGAAAAGTTGATCAGTGTGTTATATTATGGAAGATCCAGAAGCAAGTGAATAATATTAGATAAAACCAAAGAAACCTACTACTGATATAAGGACTCGTTATTCAACAAAAACTCATAGGAAAAGTAGAATACAACAGAGCAGAAATTAGATCTAGATTTGTATCTCCATCACAATAAGCTCCAAATGAAATGTGGCCTAGCTATAAAAAGTTATATCACAAACAAATTAGAACAGCAAAGAATATGATACCTTACACAATGATTTATTGGGGAAGACTTCCTGAGGGACACAGACAGCCACAGGAAAAAGTGGATAATTTTTTTATATAAAATTGAAAAGTTTTGCATAAAAATTCTCATGCAGTTTAAATTATAAGGGGCTAATTGCCTAGAAAACCTTTGCAACATATTTATTTGGTATGCATTTAATATTCAAAATATACAAATTGCTCATTCAAATATATAACAGCCATTCCCTAATGGATGAATTTTCAGTCATAAGACATGGATTAACATTTTTCTTTTTTTTTTTTACTTTTTAATTTATTATAACTTTTTATTGACAGTATGTATGCATGGGTAATTTTTTACATTAGCCCTTGCACTCCCTTCTGTTCTAATTTTTCCCCTCTCTCTCTCTCCCTCTACCTCTTCCCCTAGATGGCAGGCAGTCTTATACATGTTAAATATGTTATAGTATATCCTAGATACAATGTATGTGTGCAGAATTGAACAGTACTCTTGTTGCATGGCAAGAATTGGATTCAGAAGGTAAAAATAACCTGGGAAGAAAAACTAAAATGCAAACAGTTCACACTCATTACCCAGTGTTCCTTTTCTAGGTGTAGCTGATTCTGTCCATCATTGATCAATTGAAACTGAATTAGATCTTTAGGAATGCCCTGCATTCCTGGTACAAATCCCACTTGGTCATAGTGTATTACCCTGAGGATGGTTTTCTGTAGTCTTTTTGCTAATATTTTATTTAAGATTTTAGTATCAATATTCATTAGGGAGATTGGTCTATAATTTTCTTTCTCTGTTTTCAACTGGCCTGGTTTAGGTATCAGTACCATGTCTGTGTCATAAAAGGAATTTGGTAGGACTCCTTCAATCCCTATTTTTTCAAATAGTTTATATAGCATTGGAGTTAATTGTTCTTTAAATAAATGTTTGGTAGAATTCACATGTAACTACATCTGCTCCTGAGGATTTTTTCTTAGGAAGTTGATTAATAGCCTGTTCTATTTCTTTTTCCAAGATAGGACTGTTTAACCAATTTATTTCTTCCTCTGTTAATCTGGGAAAGCTATATTTTTGAAGGTATTCTTCCATTTCATTTAGGTTATCGAGTTTATTGGCATGAAGTTGGGCAAAGTAACTCCTAATAATTGTTCTAATTTCCTCTTCATTAGTGGTGACTTCTTCCTTTTCATTTTTAAGACTAATAATTTGATTTTCCTTTTTCCTTTTTTAAATCAGATTTACTAAGGGTTTATCTATTTTGTTGGTTTTTTCATAGGACCAACTCTTAGTTTTATTAATTAATCCAATAGTTTTTTAAACTTTCAATTTTATTAATTTCTCCTTTTATTTTTTAGAATTTCAAGGTTAGTGTTTGACTGGGGGGTTTTAATTTGTTCCTTTTCTAGCAATTTTAGTTGTAAGCCCAATTCATTGACCTTCTCTTTCTCTATTTTATGCAAGTAGGCCTCTAGAGATATAAAATTTCCCCTTATTACCACTTTGGATGTATCCCACACATTTTGGCATGACATCTCATTATTGTCATTTTCTTTGGTGAAATTATTAATTATGTCTATGATTTGCTATTTCACCCAATCATTCTTTAGGATGAGATTATTTAGTTTCCAGTTATTTTTTTATCTATTTTCTCTTGGCTTTTTATTGAATGAAATTTTCATTGCATCATCATCTGAAGAGCATGCATTTACTATTTCTGCCTTACTGCATCTGAGTTTGATGTTTTTATATCCTAAAATATGGTCAATTTTTTGTATAGGTTCCATGAACTGCTGAGAAGAAAGTATACTCCTTTCTGTCTCCATTTAGTTTTCTCCAAAGATCTATCATATCTAGCTTTTCTAGTATTCCATTTACCTCTTTGACTTCTTTCTTATTTATTTTGTGGTTTGATTTATCTAATTCTGAGAGTACAAGGTTGAGATCTCCCACTATTATAGTTTTGCTATTTCTTTTTGCAGCTCTCTTAATTTCTCTTTTAAGAATTTAGATGCTACACTACTTGGTGCATATATGTTGATATTGCTTCATTATATATGCTACCTTTTAGCAAGATATAGTGCTCTTCATTATCTCTGTTAATTAGGTCAATTTTTGCTTTTGCTTGATCTGAGATCAGGATGGCTACTCCTGCTTTTTTGACTTCACCTGAAGCATAGTAGATTCTGCTCCAATCTTTTACCTTTACTCTGTATGTGTTTCCTGTTTCAAGTGTGTTTCCTGTAAACAACATATTGTAGGATTCTGGCTTCTTTTTTTTTTTTTCTCTGTCATCAAATTTATTTTTTTTTAATTTTTATTTTATTTTATAATTATAACATTTTTTTGAGAGTACATATGCATGGGTAATTTTTTACAACATTATCCCTTGCACTTACTTCTATTCAGATTTTTTCCCTTCCTCCTCCAACCCCCTCCCCCAGATGGCAGGCAGTCTTATATATGTTAAATATATTACAGTATATTCTAGATACAATATATGTGTGTAGAAACGAATTTCTTGTTGCACAGGAAGAATTGGATTCAGAAGGTAAAAATAACAGTTTACATTCATTTCCCAGTGTTCTTTTTCTGGATGTAGCTGGTTCTGTCCATCATTAATCAATTGGAATTGGATTAGCTCTTCTCTATGTTGAAGAAATCCACTTCCATCAGCATACATCCTCATACAGTATCATTGTTGAAGTGTATAATGATCTTCTGGTTCTGCTCGTTTCACTCAGAATCAGTTGATGTAAGTCTCTCCAAGCCTCTCTGTATTTCTCCTGTTGGTCATTTCTTATAGAACAATAATATTCCATAACATTCATATACCACAGTTTACCCAACCATTCTCCAATTGATGGACATCCATTCATCTTCCAGCTTCTAGCCACTATGAAAAGGGCTGCCACAAACATTTTGGCACATACAGGTCCCTTTCCCTTCTTTAGTAGTTCCTTGGGGTATAAGCCCAGTAGTAGTATGGCTGGGTCAGAGGGTATGCACAGTTTGATAACTTTTTGGGCATAGTTCCAAATTGCTCTCCAGAGTGGTTGGATTCTTTCACAACTCCACCAACAATGCATCAGTGTCCCAGTTTTCCCACAGCCCCTCCAACATTCATCGTTATTTGTTCCTGTCATCTTAGCCAATCTGACAGGTGTGTAATGATACCTCAGAGTTGTCTTAATTTGCATTTCTCTGATCAATAGTGATTTGGAACACTCTTTCATATGAGTGGAAATAGTTTTAATTTCATCATCTGAAAATTGTCTGTTCATATCCTTTGACCATTTATCAATTGGAGAATGGCTTGATTTCTTATAAATTAAAGTCAATTCTCTGTATATTTTGGAGATGAGGCCTTTATCAGAACCTTTAACTGTAAAAATTTTTTCCCAATTTGTTACTTCCCTTCTAATCTTGTTTGCATTAGTTTTGTTTGTGGATTCTGGCTTTTAATCCAGTCTGCTAACCACTTCCTCTTTATGGGGGAGTTTACCCCATTTATATTTATGGTAAAAATTTCCAATTCTGTATTACTTGCCATCTTGTTAACTCCTGCTTATGCTTTTCTCCTTTCCTTCCTCCTTACTACCATCCTCAGTATTAAACTTATGAGTACCACTTGCTTCTCACTGCCTTCCCTTTTTAGTATCCCTCCCCCCACCTTAGAGTTCTTCTCCCTATCTTACCCCTTTTCCTCACAATTTCTGTATTCCCTTCCACTTAGCATACTCCTTCCCATTTCACTTTTCCCCTCCTACTTTTCAATGAGGTGGAAGAAGTTTCACCATAAATCGAATATGTCTAATATTTTGCTCTTTAAGCCAATTCTAATGAGAGTAAGATACATACTATGTTCATCCCCCTCTATTCTTTCTCTCAGATATAATAGATTATATTATATATATAATATACATACGTTATATATATGTATATATATATATGTCTCAGATTTTTCTATCATAAAAACCATCTCCTTCATCATTTCTTAAAACACAATTGCATTCCACTATATATATGATAAAATTTTAGCCAGATACCAGTTGAGAGCCATTCTCTCAGTTTCCAATGTTTTGCCAAAATGAAAAGAAATGCTACAAATGTCTTATACAAATGGGTCTTTTTTCTTCTTTCTTTGATCTTTTTTATATTCTTTGATCAATTATATTGCTGGATCAAAGGCAACTCATGATTTAATTGCTTTCAGAATGGCTAGATGTGTTCACAACTCTCCCAACAGTGCATTAATGTATTTGTTTTTCCATAGCTCCTCTAGCTTTTCTGTCTTTTCTGTCAATTTTGCCAATCTGATAGTTGTGAGGTTATACCTCAGATTTTAAAAATTTATATTTAATTATAGGTAATTTAGAATATTTTTTCCACATGGCTACTGGTAACTTATATTTTTTCTTCATAAAGTTTTCTATTCATATTCATAGGCCATTTATCAAATCCCCATGCATCTGTAACTACCTTTTTTTCTCAAATTTTTGTTTCTAATTTTATCTGCATTTGTACTTATTTTAAGCTTTTTAATTTTACATAACCAAAATTTTTCATTTTTACCTCCTGTTAGCCTCTTTTTTTCTTGTTTGGTAATGAACTCTCTTCCTATCCATGGATTTATCTTCTATGTTCCTCTAATTTGCTTATAAATGTCATCTTTTTAGGGGTGGAGGAATAGGCTAAATCATGTATTTGTTTGGAATTCGTCTTGGCATACATTGCGAGATGTTGACCTATACTTAATATTTGCCAAATTTCTTATAAATTTTCCTAACTTTTTTTTAATCAAATAGTTTGGTGTTCTTCTAATGGGTGGTATTTTGGGGCTTGTCAAACACTAGGTTACTATACTCATTACTTCCATACATTGTGTCTAATCTAGTCTTCTGATTAATCTATTACCCAATATAAAATTATTTTCATGCCATCTCTTTCTTCCCCTCTTTTTTCTAAATAATGTTTTTGATTCTTGATTTTTTTTCCTCCAGATGACTTTTGTTACTATGTTACTTAACTCCTCTAATCTTCTGATAATGTGTCATATCACTAATTAAGGAAATTAATTTAACTAGTATTTTATTGTTATTATATTGATCTGTCCTATCCATGAGCCATTCATACTTTTCCACTTACTTAGATCCATCTTTATCCTTGTAAAATGTGCTTTATAACTATGTTCATACTGTTCCTCTGTGTGTGTTGGTAGACTGACTCTCCATGTCTGTTTTATATATTATATATACATATATGTATATGTATATATAATTTTTTTTCCTGAGGCCATTGGGGTTAAGTGACTTGCCCAGGATCATATAGCTAGGAAGTGTTAAGTGTCAGATTTGAACTCAGAGCCTCCTGACTTCGGGCTGGTGCTCTATCCACTGTGCCACCTAGCTGCCCAGTCTGCAATATTTTAAATAAAAGTTTTCTATCTCTTCCTGATGAATTTTGTTAATAATCTATAGCACAGAGATGCTTTTTTTTTAGTTTTATTTCCTATCTTGCAATTTTGTCAGTTGCTGATTATTTCAAATAGTTTTTTTGGGTTTTTTTTAGTTAACTTTCTATGGTTCCCTAAGTAAACCATGATATCATTAACAAAAAGTGATCATTTTATTTTATCTTTACCTATGCTTAGTCCCTCAATTTATTTTTCTTGTATTGTTATAGCTGGCAAATCTAGCACTTTATTGAAGCGCAATGGAGATAATGGACTTCTTTGCTTTATCCTTGACCTTTTTTTTTTTGAAAAGCCTCTAACTTATAATCATTACAGATAATTCTGATTCTTGGCTTTAAGATAATACTTAATATTTGGAGAAAAGATCAATTTATTCCTATGCTTTATAGGGTTTAGAGTAAAAATGGCAATTGTATGTTTTCAAAAATATTTTCTGCATCTATTGTTACAATCATATGTTTTTATCCTTGTTATTAATATGGTCAATTATGCTTATAGTTTTCCTAATATTGATCTGGCCATAAATTTTTCATGTAAATCCAGCTTTCCTGGTAATAGAGTATACTTTGTGATATGTAGTTGTGGGGTTTTTTTTAATCAAAATTCATTAAGAGATATTTGTCTATGGCTTTCCTTCTCCATTATTCACCTTAGTTTAGGTATCAAGATCACATATATATGTCTTAGGAATAAAATTACTGCCTCATAACACAGTTTAAAATATGGTACCGCTAAATCCCCTCCCTTTAATGCTAAACATTTTTCATTAGTTCTTTTAATATTCTTGACCTTTTGTTCTTCTAAATAAGTTTTGTTATCATATTTTAACTTTAATTTTTGGTAACTTGATTTTGATTGCATTGAATATATAGATTAATTTAGATAAATTGTTATTTTTATTATATTGGCCCAGTCTACCCATTCACAATTAATAGTCCTACAAGTATTTAAGTCCAATTATTTAAATTAAAGTTAAATGTGTAAATTTTTTTATACTTTTGTTCATATGGTTCCTGTATTTGTTTTGGCAAGTATATGTAGTCTCATGTATTTTATGTTGTCTAGAGTTATTTTAAATGGAATATCTCTTACTTTATCTTCTTGAAGGATTTAGAAGTTGATGATAGGAATGCTGATTATTTATGTGGCTTAATTGTATAGCCTGCTGCTTTGCTAAAATTATTACTTAGATTTTCTAATAACTTTGAGTCTTTAGGATTTTCTAAGTATATCATCACATCATCTGCAAAAGAAATAGTTTTATTACCTCATTATCCATTCTGATTCCTTAATATCTTTTTCTTCTCTGCTATTGCTAGAATTTCCAGTATAATATTGAATGATATTCATAACAGTGGGTATCCTTGTTTCACACCTGATCTTACTGAGAAGACTTTTAGTTTATCCCAATTAAAATAACACTTGCTCATATTTTTAGATAAATACTGATCAATTTAAGGAAAAAACAATTTATGCCCATACTTTTTTCAAGTGTTTGTAATAGCAATGAGTGCTGTACTTTTTCAAAAGATTTTTCTGCATCTACTGATATAATCATATGATTTTTGTTACTTCTATTATTGTTATAATCAATTATATTAATAATCTTCCTTATATTAAACCATCTCTATATTCCTGGTATAAATCCCACTTGGGATTTATTCTGCAAAAATTATACAATCTTTCTAAAATATTATTGTAACCTCTTAGCTAGAATCTTATTAAGGATTTTTATATCCATATTCATTAATGAAAATGGCCCATAATAATTTTTCTCTGTTTTTAGTCTTCCTGGTTTAGATATCAATATCATATTTGTTTCATAAAAGGAATTTGGTAAGACCCCTTCTTTATTTATTATTCTAAATATTTTATTTAATAAATATTGGGATTAATTGATCTTTAACTGTTTGATAGAGTTCTCTTGTAAATCCATCTGTTCCTGTTTTTTTGTTTTTGTTTTTGTTTTTGTTTTTTTTAAAGAGGATTATTTATGGCCTTTCTATTTTTAAGGTAAGTCTATTTAGATATTTTATTTCCTCTTCTGCTAAATCTAAATAGTTTATTTTTTGTAAATACTATCAAATTGGGCAAAATTAACACCTACTCCTATTTATTACTCCATGGTTTAATGTAATCCTTATTTTAATACCACACAATGTAGTTCCACAAAATCAGCATCATGCCGCAGAGATAGCATAATTCAATGGAAAGGTTTTGAGTTTTGAAATCAGAAGACCTTGAGTACTGGCTCTGTCTCTTATTATATATAACTCTGAAGATTTCACTTTCATCATCTATAAAACAAAATGACTGGCTAGATGACCTTCTTTGTCATCTATAAATCCTATAATTCCAGCAATATGACAATGGTAGGGATGGAAGAGAAAGGTAACAACAACCAGAGAAAGCAGCAGCAGAGATGATTATGTTATGCAACAAGACACTTCATCCAGAAGGCAAATTTAAATGCAAATTTTAAATTGTATTTAAACTATATTGGGCATTTCCATTTCAATCTAATTTGCATTCAATTTTTAGACAAGCTCCTCCTAACTAAGCAAAACAAACATCTATAGATTCTATTTCTCCTAAATTTCTTTACCTGTAGAGTCAACACAGCCTTTTAAGGAATTAAAGATCTAGATGTCAAAATATAACAATAATCAATAACACATCATAAAGGAAGGGTTAGACTTTTCCGAGGAAAATAGGCTTTTTGTCTAAAGGCTTACAGAATAATCCTAATTGTTTCATTAGTAGAATTAAAAAACACATTGAAGTAAATTAAGCTAAATATTGCCATCTTAAAGATGAAGTAGCTGAGATTTAGAAGAGTAAATCAATTGACTGGGCGGAAGTCTCACCTTGAATTGGGGCAGTTAGAGTGCTGAATCTTAAATTTCCATATGTCGATTTCTCCACATTCTCCTCTATATAAAGCTGAAACACTAGGATTTAAAATATAATCAAATTGTAGTGAGTCATGATTATATATATACATTACATTACATTACAATGATAAATATTATTAAATCTTTCTCTAGCTAGTACCTGAGCCTGTGTTCTGTTTTGGAGGAAGCCCCAAAGGCGCTCTCTCTCTCTCTCTCTCTCTCTCTCTCTCTCTCTCTCTCTCTCTCTCTCTCTCTCTCTCTCTCTCTCTCTTTCTCTCTCTCTCTTTATATATATATATATATATATATATATATATATATATATATATATATATAAAATGAGAACAATTTGATTTGGAACTATGTATGCCCAAAGGGCTACAAAACTACTACAAAACCTTGATCCAGCAATGCTTCTACTGGGCTTGTATCCCAAAAAGATCATTAAAAGGGAAAAGGACCAACATGTGCAAAAATATTTGTAGCAGCCCTTTTGTAGTAGCAAGGAAATGGAAATTGAGTGGATGCCCATCAGTTGGTTAATGGTTTAATAAGTTATGGTATATGAATGCAATGGAATATTATCATTCTATAAGAAATGATGAGCAGGCTGATTTCAGAAAAGTCCAGAAAGGCTTACATGAACTGATGCAGGGAACATTGTACACAATAACAGAAAGATTATGTGATGAAAAACTATGATAGACTTAACACTCTTCAGCAATACAGTGATCCAAAACAATTCCAAAAGACTTGGGATAGAAAATGTCATCCACATCCAGAGAGAGAACTGTAGAGACTGAATGTGGATCAAAACATACTATTTTCACCTTTTGTTCTTTCTTTCCTTTTTCCTTTTGTTTAATTTTTGTTTCCAATGACTAATATGGAAATACATTTAAAATGACTCTACATGTGTAACCTATATCGGATTACTTGCTGTCTTGGGAAGGAAGAGAAATAATTTTTAAAAAGAAAAAATATTAGGAAGTCAAATCTATCTTTACATATAATTGGAAAAATAAAATACTATACAGGAATAACAATAAAAAAGAAACTACATAAATAGGTAGGTGAATATTCAGTAAATATAGAATTTGTACTGAAAATATAATTTCTTCTTTAATTCTGAAATTATTTACACAACGAAATGCCACTAATTATTTTATTATTTTACAATATTAATTTACATTGATAATATTACTATATTTGACTTAGATTTTCTATAATAAATCATTGAGGGAATCATTATCTAAGTTTTTTTTCATTTAAATGTTATTCTTTTTTATTGAATTCTCAAGAACTTTCAAACAAATTTTCTGTGGTTCCCCAATGTCTATCTAAGTAATCTAAAATCTTCAATCCTCAATTCTCTAGAATATGACGCCAAAAAATATTTTCTCCTACTCTTCACTGTTTAGTTACATTGCTTTGTCCATGTAATTTCTTTAACCCAAGTGGCTAGAGGAGGGAAAAGTAAGGCAAGTGCCCTTGCATAATTCTCCCTTAATTCAAACCCAATTTATTTATTAATTTGCATGTCACAGCTTCAGCATCTGGATATCATAGTAATCTTCAAGAATAAAGGACAACAAAACCTGCAATGAACCACAATTTACCTTTAGCAATTGAAGTCTTCCCTATCTTCAAAGCTCTTTTGGAATGCTAATTCCTCAATTAACTTGCTCTGATTCCCCCAAGCCAGAAATCATTCATTCCTTGGAACTATCATTCTTCTCTGTGTGTACCTTTCTTGGGCTTTTTTCATACTTTTGTAAATGGCTTTGTAACTTTCTTTGCATCCAATTCCTTGCATGCTTGATCATTTTCAATTGTGTCTGACTGACTTTTTTTTTCCCCCTATGGCCTTCTTAGCACAAATATTGCAATAGTTGCCTTTCATTTTACAGATAAAGCAATTGAGGCAAACAGGCTTAAGCAACTTGCCCAGGATCACATAGCTTGTAAGTATCTGAGGCTAGATTTGAACCCCAGGACCATTATTCTATTATATCACTTAGCTGTCCCCATAGTTTGTATACAAATGCTCAATAAAAGTAAATTAAATATGTATATGTGTGTGTACTTGTGTGTGTGTATATATATATATATATATATATATATATTCAGCATATATGTTCATTATATATGTGTATAGATATGAATACTTGTGTATTTTGTGTATATTTGTGGGGGTTGTGGTTTTACATATATGTGTATACATTATATGTATATGTAGAAGTGTATCTATATATATAAGTATATATAAATATATAATATACATATATATATGAACTTGTTCTAGTTATAGGAACAACTGCTACTATTAAATAGGATCAAAGAGTTAGACATAACTGAATCGGCTCAACAACAATAACAAAAGGAAAAACTTAATGCCAATTAGATTTATTAAAAAATTGAATAAGATATCTAGAAAGGATTTGATTCCTGAATCTGTATTTCTGAAAATGATGGATCACCAATTGTCAGAGATATTTTCTAGAGGAAGGTTCTTCTTCAGATATGATTAGATTAAATGACAAATCAAGCCCTTTCCAACTCTACAACTCAGAGATTCTGGATTATTTTTAATGTTATAGAGCCCTCCAATTAAAAGGGATCTCAGTAATTAAATTGTCTAACTCATAATCAACATGTGAATCTTGCCCATAACACTTATCACACATGATTATGTATCTTCTAAAAAACTTCAATGAGTTCTCTCACGTACACGTAAGCTCATTTTACTTTTGGCTAGGTCTGTTTGTTTTAAAAGTTGTTTTTCTTATTTTGACTTCTGGATTTGTTCTTCAATGGTTTGTGTTTTTAGTTCTGATTTCTGGGATTTAAAAAAAACTCACCTATTCTATTTTTCCTTATTTCCTTTCCACATGACAAACTTTTAAATCATGAACCATCTATGCCTTCTCTTCTGCAAACAAAGCATTCTCAGTTCTTTAAATAAGATTCATATGTCAAAGTTTTACTTCATGATTTATCTTTTTAATATGATCCAATTGGTCATTATTCTCTCCAGAATGTTACCTAGAACTATATGAAATATTTTTACTGACATTTATCAGGGAAATTTTAGAAAGGATAAGTATAGGTCTATTAGATTACCCTTGAAAGTCCTTCCATTTCTAAGATACTACAAGAAAATGGACTGATCATTGCAGCAAACTCCCAAACTATAAACTTCCTCCCATCTCAATGGTTCTTTAATACATTTAAAATATAAGCCACTTACACATTCCATAGTCATTCTAGGTCTCTGTTTAATTTAATGTAATTTTGACAACAAATGAGAATTAGTGAGCATTAATTTTCATTATTTAGGATTATAGATCTTGATTATTTGACTTGATTTTGTTCTGAATAGATGCAGTACATTGTTTTTTTTATTTAACCCAATTTTCCCTGTCTTAGGGCAGAAATCTAAATTAGTATATGATTAGAGGATAGGATGCAAATCTGCATATTTTTCAAAATGTTCCCCCAAAAAAGTTTAACATAATGACTGAGAGCTTACAATTAAAGTGGTATGATACATTATACTATGTACTGGACAGTTATAGCACATTTAAGTACCAGATAAACATACACAGAATATTTTTTGTGGGTAATTCAATATTTGGAAGTTAGCTTGATTTTTTCAGCTTAAAATAACTTTATTTGTTACATATTTGATTAATATAGAAACTTTTTAAATTTTCATTAAATTACCAATTTAAAAGGAAAGCTTTACAAGTACAAAGAAGGGAATACAAATTAAATACTACTAGTCATAAAATAAAGTGTTAAATGTTAAAGTAACAACAAAAATATTTTAGTTTGATAAAGACAAAATTTTAACATTTTAAAATAAAAATTTAGAATAAATTCACATGTATAATATATGCTAAAACAGTTATTTTGCCTAAAATTGAATATGGCACATTTTTAAAAATGAAAGTCACTATTCTTACTGATGGAAAGGTTGGCAGTTTACAAATAGTTTTATTCATACCATTTTTGTGAGTTGAATAGTGCAATAACTTATCATTTCTTGAGTGTTGGGACAATTTTATTTTCATCTTTGTATTCTAAGTTTCCAGGTTAACAGACATAGAGTAAGCATTTGAATTTTACAGACAAAAACCTTGAGAACAGAGAGGTTATTTATTGTTCAAGGTTACCTACTTAATAGCATAATTATTTAAAGTTATGTGCTTCAGAATAATTACTGGATGAAGAACTTGCATAATGGTTACGTTGTTTATTTAAAGATATTACCAATCATTTCTTTGAAAGCACATATGAAAAACTCTGCATGGGTATGACATCAGAGTACTTATCTAAATATGTATAATTTTGTCTCATTCTTATCTTTTATGTACTTTTCTTCACTTATTACTCCAACATAAAGTACCAGAATTTATGATGCTTTACTATTTTCTCACACAAAAAAGTATTTTATTCAAACAGCAATTACTGTAGCAAATACCAGTTGGAGTCTAAAGCTGTGATATAAAGAGTAGATGGATTGTAAACACTCTCATCATAGAGTCCTAACAAATTATTAAGAACACATAAATCCTTAATGAAGAAAACTATAATCATTGAAACAAGTGAATTTGAAGTATATCCCATTAAGGAAATGTTGATGAAAATTATGGTACTTTTTAAAAATAGTAAAAATCTGAAAAGATGAGTGCAAAGGACCAATTATGAAACCTAAGGTATTGGGTTGTTGCTATGTTTATTATCATCTACATATCTATGTTTTAAGTTTTAGTATGAATAAAGGAAAGATTTAATCACTTTGAATTTTTGTCAATCTTCAGAGAGACAAAGATCAAGATGGTTGAAAAGGTTTTACAATAGATTATATTTGCTTTCCCAGTATTTTAACACCAAGTCAATTTCTGAATAAATCAACCACAGCACATTAAATGAACTCTAGATCTGTGACTTCTCAAATGCTTAAAATACTAGCTGTAGTAAATTTATTCCTTTAATAGAACCTATTAAGACAATGGACAGAAATATATCTCATTCCTTTGAGGAGAGGACATCCATATAATATCTTCATTAAAAATAAAACTGTTTTAACAAGCCTTGTAATTGATTATTAATCCAAAGGGCCTGTTAATTTTAAGCCAAGTGTACTTCCAAATATTAGAAAATATTTTCATCTGAAATATTAGATTAAAGATCAAATTAAACTTGGAAAAGAATGCCTTTTAGCTCAGCTAATCCTTTAAATTACAGTCTGGGTGTATCTAGGAAATACAAAAATGTCTGGATGATTTAAGTAAAGTAAATAACATGATTGATGGGGCAATATTCTACCTCTTCCAACTCAGATTTGAATTTTCTGAGTAAAAAAGTTATAAAATTGAAGGAGCCAACAGTTTTCCATTAATAATATATCTTCATGTAGACTAAATTTGGACATATAATCTCTTCTTATAATATCTGAGTTTATAAAAGTTATACTAATAAGTACTAACACATAAATCAATTAATTAAAAGCTTGACTAAGATTCCTTTAGGTAATATAGTCTAGAAGGAAAAGTAAAGAATGATTCATTAATCAAGTACCATTTATAAGTCACTTAAAATCTCTGAGCCTGAGTTATCTCACATCTAAAATTACAGAAATAATAACTTTTCCAGGAATGCTGTGAGGATAAATGAGATAATAAGTATGAATTCTTTTAAGGGCTCTAAGCATCACAGGCTAGAAAATTTCAAGACATAGGAATCTATATACAAAATAAAAATTAGTAAGTCAAGCTAGAATTTGAATTAGAAGCCATTATCTTATTTTTTTATAAATGGGGCAACAAGGAGAAATTTTCATTTTCAAAACATAAGTTAATTAAATCTGAAAATAGGAACTAGTCCTCTACTGGCTCAAAGTACCACAGAATAAATAATAAGATAGATTTGTGGACACCAAAAATTCATTTAATTTATAATTATATTCAAAAACCTTTCATATTATTCAAATATCATTATTTCAACACTTCTTAGTACTTCAATAAATCTGTATCATTATGAATATGGATACTCTTTCTAAGAGGATGGTCAATAACTTTATTTAGTACATCCAATGTCGACTTTTAAATCCTCAATACAGGGTCTGATTAATATGCCTTTATATTTCTTGACACAATGTCATAACAAATAGAGTATGTGAATTGTCCTTGAGTTATTTTTTCTGATGACATTCCTTTATGGCAATTTTTCAATAGTAATATGTCACAGTATACAAACACACACACACATACACACACACACACACACACACACACACACTACATTTCTCAATTGTTCTTTCTATAATCAATTCATCAGAATCTGTGGAATTCCATCTCTCTCTCATGAAGTATAATAGTTTTAACAACATGGCCCCTTCATTTAAGGAAGAAGCTTGTGATCATTAAAAGAACTGTAATTCTGAAAGACAATTTGGCTAGATATCTTCATTCTGTTTAGATGAGTCCAATTCATTGCCAATCTTAGTAATTTTTCAAGATATGCATATTTTACAGGTTAGTATTAAATTGCATATCATGGTCAACACAATAGACCTAATCTATCCACTTTATTTTTACTTTCATATATTTAGGACAAATTCTTTTGAAGAATTATAGATTTCTTGTGTTACAGAGGAAGGGACCTTGGATTTTCAATTAGAGGTCTTAGTTTAAATTTCTGTTTTGTTTTTCCCTATTTGATCTTTAGAAAGTATTTCTTCCTTTTTTGGTCTGTTTCGCCATCTAAAAAAAGAGAGGGTCCGATTAATTCATCTAAAAATTCATTTTTATCTCAAAAGCTAAGATCCTAGGATCATCTGATTATTAATATCTATCCAGGTATAAAACAGGAATGATACTCTTCATAACTACTAATCATATTCCTTCTCTGCTCTTCTTGTCCTGATGTTTGGTTTACCTCAATTAAATTTATTTAGATAGCCTGCATACATATCTATTCTTCAATCCATTTTCTAATGTGCAGTGCCAACAGCTAATTTCAATAGGTCAAGGTGGTTACGTATTCATAAAAGAAATGATTTTGATCTTTAACAAATAAAGTCTGCATTTAAAAAAAGTTGATTTAGAAATAACTCACACATCTTTATTATTTTCTGTTTCATGGAATCAATTTTATTTCTCATTTTGTTAATTAGTTTTTATACTATTCAAAGTATAAAGTATTTCTCATGTAGAAATAATACATATGTCATATTGTAGACATATATGTGGGTATCTATATCTATAAATATATATGCACATCTATTCAATGGATTATGGCTAGTATTAATATATTTTAATTGCTTAGCTAAAAACTGACACATATTACTTATATATACTTATATATTTTGTCTTCTCTTGTTTATTATTTATGAAATGTATTTTCTAACATTTTTGGCAATCTTCCTCATGCATATATTTGCAACTAAAGTTTACCCCTCATATATGTAAGCATATATTGATTTACTTTGGAAGATTTTAACAAGTTATTTGTATAATTTTTTTACTTCCTTATCCTCTGCAACAGATTCTAGTTCATATGCTGTCATAGTGCCCTGTAATTTAAGATGTCCAAGTACACCAAGGAATATTTCTTATTATGTTTAGATATATAATAAGCCAATTCTATCAATGTCTTTGTTTTCCTCTCCAATAAAAATTTATGGAACATCTTTCTATTTGACTCTTTCCTTCAAGTTTCATTAATAAGGATCTTAAGATTGGCGTGATTTAATACTTCTAGTAACATGTCTAATAACATGTCTAGTAACAATAAATAGTATGAGACAATGTGACTCAATACTTTCTGATATTTTCTCTATTAATCTGTTATGTTTAAAGAATCCAAAAGTGGCTTTATTGGATTGATGACCAAATTATAGCATTTTTTCTGTCATACATTGTTGTAAATAAGAGTTCTTCACCAAGCAGATAGCCCAATAGTTTTGGGCCCCACATATTTAACTGTTCCCCCATAAAGTAGGTCTAATCTTTAAAGCATGGTAGAATCTTCCAAAGATATAGCATAGTTGTAGAGAACCAAAAGTCACCTCCATATCATGATGAGGTATCCACTAGGATTTTATGAAGGATTTCAATTAAATCCCATAAGTGAGGAAATCCCAATGAATATGGACCACAAATTGCTACCATTATTAAAATCTAAAAAGGAAAGAAAAATATGGGTATCCTCCAAAATTGTCATCAACAATTATATTTTTAAATGACAAGGAAACCAAATAAGGTTCTGTCAATTTTTAAAGCACTTTCAACTGGTTTTTTGGGGGGGAGAATTATTACATTCTGTATACTCCAATGACATGTTAAAAATATTCCTTAAGATGAAGCCTAAATTTTTTTGTCATTTTCTTCAGAAGGGACTACTCATTTAAAATCACATTTATAATCAATAATTATAAAAAAAAAAGAGTAGTTAGTTTAGACTTAAATGGACCTGCAAGAAAAAGAATCATATAGAAAATACAAATAGCATATGCTTATAATAAATGTTGAAGGCGGCAATGGTAAACTACTTCAGTATCTTTGCCAAGAAAACCACAAATGGGGTTATGAAAAGTCAAACACAACTGGAAAATGATTGAACAACAAAAACCATAAATGTAATAGAGTATTTTTGAGCGCCTACAATTATCCATGCACTGTGCTAGTTGTCATGGAGAGGTAGAGAGAAGAACAAGCCAAATCTATTCTATGTTGACATCCTTAATGTCCTGAAAAGCCTTAATAATTGTTTTACAAATCAGTTAGCAAACCCAAAGAAAAAAAACATTCACTAACAACAAATAAAAAGCACGTTTTAAAACACATTTCAATGTGTTTAGTGAATAGACAGTCTAAATTTTAAAATGCACAACAACTAATTATTCATAATTTATGTGAGACACTTAGGCATTAGGCAAATCACAAAAAAAAAAGCTAATTAAGCTGCATGGTGTTGAAAGACAATCCTTTTTGGGGACCCTAGTTTCTAGGAGGTATTGATTAGAATACTGAGAAAGGTTCTAGAGAACTTTCACAACTGTCTGCCTAACAAAGTTCTGAATTTAGCAGAAGTGTTCTGCATTGTAATATTCAGTGATGCCTGGGGGATACATAACATGGGATGATAAAGTCTTTTCTGTGGAATTTAAGGAAAAATGAAATAGTAGCCTAACAATTCTGAAAACCTCAAATTAATGGCTTAACCAAGAGAAACTGTACACTTTACTTTTGGAGACTGCCCTCTATATGGATCTAATACTCACAACCTCCCACAACACTAAATCCAAAACCTAACTTCCCTGAACAAATCTCCTTCATCCCGCTAGCACAAGAATGTTCTATACATTTTCCTGCCTACCCAAAATATACAGGGATTATCTAAGAATGGAATGGCAGCTTACCTTCTGATATGGCCTGCAGAGATTGAAGTAGAGAATGCTGTACCTCTGATAGAGCCCTTGAATTATGAGCAGACATCTTGGCTTTATCCTTATCCAATTCTTTCGCCCTCTTCTTTCCTTCTTTCATATCTACTTTCTCTATTATAAATAAAAAAGAAAAAATTATATTCAGTTCTATTTCAAAGCCTCAAAATGCATTTTTATTGAAAGGAAAGATAAAAATGTAACATTCTTCACAGTTAATAGTAGAATCTCCAGAGTCCTTTCAAATATAACTCCCAACATTTAAAAACTCACTAAATGACCAAAATATTATTACTTAATTGACTAGATACTTGACAGTTTAAGGATACACTCTTAAAATATTTTACTTAGAGATTATATCAAAAATAATTAAATACCATTAAGATGCTACTGTCACTACCATATTGATTCAAAAGTATCCAATGCTTAAAGACTATATCCTAAATGAGAATACTTTGAAAGGAAAAATAACTGTTAAAAATTAAATTTAAAAAACTATAGAAGAAATTTAAATAAAATAATAAGTATATATTACATTTTATTTTAAATAAAGCCAACAGGGAGGGGGAAGCAAGTATGGCACACAATTCAAAACACTACTATATTTATTTTGAACTATGTGTCAAATTATCTTTCACTGAAATTTTCTATTGAATATATAGCAATGTAATTACATAACTAGGTAATACTAAGGTAAGTCCTTTTTCTCATGACAAAGTTTAAAAGAATAATTGTAATCCTTCTTCAAGATATATCACTACTAAATACTCCCAAAATTTAGCTAGGAATATTCTTCATGGAATTTTCATCCCGGAAATCCTACTACATTTACCCTCAAAGGTAATATTGTACTTTCTTAGGACAATGCCTACTATAATGTTCTTGTTACATACTTTGCCATTTCTTGTTGTTGATCTAATACATAGGACTTTCAAGAGTGAGGGCAAGATGGTAAAGTACAACAAGTAGTATACAGCTGAGCTCTTCCAAAATTCCCCTCTGAACAACTTTAAAACAATATTGCAAATTGAATTCTGGAGTGGCAGAGCCAATAAAAGGTCAGAGTGAGACATTCTTCCAGCCCAAAACAATTTAGGAGGTCAGAAAGAAGAATCTGTAACATGGGGGAAAAGACTGGCTTTGAGTCCACATGAATGAAACATTGGATTACAGGGGATGACTATACTAACACTGGATGTAGGACCAGAAACAACTCCAAAGTCTATAATCAAGAAAGAACAAAAGCCTTTAGGAACAGAATAGGTTCTATATTACTTCTAGTCCCAAGGAATCAGAGATCCTTTCTAAATGACCATATCTCTCCCTTTATCTTGGAAGCAACAAAAATCTGTAGCTCTGAAATCATCAATGTGATACAACTCAAAGTTGGAAGCAGTGCCCCTCTCCTCACAGCAACAGTAATAGAGCCCAATTTTAACATAAAGTTCAAAATTATGAAACAAAGTGAGAGAATAAGTAAATAACAACACCCAATTAAATACCTAGATGGAAATCATGTTAAAAAAAAATTAAGATAAATTAAATTGAAAGTGAAAAAAAATAATAAATAAAACCAGGAATTGTTTTTATAAATAAAAATAGATAAATCAATGGTTAATTTGGTTAAAAAATAAAGAAGAAAACCAAATTACTATAAATTTACAAAATTACAAATCAAAAAATAAAAGGGTAAAAAATACCACCAATGTAGATGAAATTAAAGCAATTATTAGAAATTATTTTGCCCAATTATGTGTCAGTAAAATGACAATCTAAATAAAATGGATGAATATTGACAAAAATATAAACTACCCAGTTTATCAGAAAAAGAAATGGAACACAATGCTATCTTTAAAAAAGAAATTGAACAAGCCATCAATAAGCTCCCTAAGAAAAAAATTCTAGGAACAGATAGATTTGCAAATGAATTATCCTAAATATTAAGTAACAATTCCAATACTATATAAATTATTTGAAAAATATAAGTAAAGGAAGAGTTTTCTCAAATTCCTTTTATGACATAAATATGGTTTTGAGGCCTAAAGCAGGAGAGCAAAAGCAGAGAAAGAAATCCAGTATCCTTACTGAATATTGGTATAAAAATATTAAATAAAATCTTAGCATGAAAGTACAGTGATATAATACAACTATCATTATATCCTATGACAAGGTAAAATTTATACCACAAATACAAAATTACTTCAAAATTTGGAAAACTATGAGCATAACTAAACATATCCTTAAAAAAAAAAAAAATAAATAAAAGCAAAAACCATGCAATCAACTCAATAAAAGCCTTTGACAAAATACAACACCCATTCTTATTATAAACACCAGAAAGCATAGCAATTAATAGAGCTTTTCCTAAAATAATAAATAATATCTATTTATAACCAAAAGCAATTATTATATATAGGATAAATTTGAAGCCTTGCCATTGCCTTCAAGGTGAAGCAAACATATCTATTATAACAATCATTATCCAATATTGTACTAGAAAGGATAGTTATAATATTAAGACCTGAAAAAGAAATAAATGGAATAAAAATAGACAATAAGGAATATCATTTGTGAAGATGATATGATGGTATACTTAGAGAACCCTAGAGAGTCAAATAGAAAACTAATTAAAACACTTAAACACTTTAGCAATTAACCCACATAAATTATCAGCACTTCTAAATATTACCAACAAAGCATGAATCAGCATGAAGAAAGAGAAAGAGAAATTGTACTTAAATAACTGCCAACAATATAAAATACTTGGGAGTCTACCTGCCAAGACAAACACAGGAATAATATTAACACAATTACCACACGTCATACAAATAAAGATAGATCTAAACAACTGCAGAAATTGCTCATGGGTAAATTGAGCCAAGATAATAAAAATAGCAATTCTACCTAAGCCTATTTTATTTAGTGGCAAATCAATCAAACTATTGAAAAACTAGCTTTTTAAAGAAAATAAGTAAATAAAATAAATAATAATACTAATAAATGAATACAAATAGTAACAAAATTTATCTGGAAGGAAAATGGCTAAGAATATCAAGGCAAGGCAAGCAATGAAAAAAATGTGAAGAAAGGTGGCCTACCAATTTCAAATTTCAAATTATATTAAGAAATGGCAATCATCAAAATAATGTAGTCCTGACACACCACAGAGTGGTGGATCAGTGGAACAGATTAAATAAACAATATATTGCAGTAAATAACTACAGTACAGTACTGTTTAATAAATTCAAAGTTTCAAAATTCTAGGGTAAAAAGTCACCAACTGACAAAAAGCCAAGAAAACTGGAAAGTGTTTTAACAGAAACTATGTCTAGACTACCATCTCATACTATATGCCAAGATAAGTTCAAAATGGATAAATGATTAATAGGTACAGGATAGTATCTTATGTAAATTGAAGTAGCAGAGTAAAATGTACCTGTCGGATCTATGGATAAGAGAAGAATTTGTGCCAAGAAGGAGAAAGATTATGGGAAATAAAATAGACAATTTTGGTTACATGAAACTAAAAAGCTTTTGGACAAATAAAATCAAATGCAATCAAAATGAGATGAAAAACAACACTGTGAAAAAATTTTCAGCAGGTCTCTTGATAAAGGCCTCATTTCTCAAATATATGGGGAACTGAGCCAAATTTATTGAAATAAGCTATTTCCCAATTGATAAATAGTCAAAGGATATGAATAGGCAGTTTTCAAAGAATAAATCAGTTATCAATAGTCATTTTAAAATATTGTAAATCACTCCTGATTAGAGAAAATGCAAATTAAAACAACTCTAAGATATCACCTCACACCTCTCAGATTGGCTAACATTAGAGGATAGAAAAATGACAATGCTTCAGGGGATATGAAATAAATTAAGACACTAATGCACTGTTCTGGATTTATAAAATAGACCAAAAGTTCTAGAGAAAAATTTGATACTATGCCCAAAAGGCTAACACTACTAGTCTTGATCCCAAAGAGATCAAAGAAGAGGGAAAAGATCTTACTTGCCAAAAAATATTTATAGCAGCTCTTTTTGTGGTGGCAAAGAATAGAAACTAAGGGGATGCCCATCAACTGAAGAATGGCTGAAAAAATTATGATATATATGATATATGATTGTGCTATGACAAACAGATTTGTTTCCAAAAAACCTGGGAAGAATTATATGAATTGATGCAAAGTCAAATGAACAGAACTAGGAAAATTATACAGAAGTAATACTGGATGATAATCAACGCGAAAGATTTAGCTATTCTGATGAAGACAATGATCCAAGGGAAAAGGGGAGATAAAAAGAGGGAAACTACATCCCACAAAGAGGCAAAGGAAACCTATCATATCTGAGGGAATTTAGAGAGGGGGAGGAACATTATGCGAATCTTACTCTCAAAAAAGTTGGCTCAAAGAGAAAATAATTGACATATTTGGTTTACAGAGAAACTTCTCTTATCTCTTTAAAAAGTGGGAGAGGAAAAGGGAAAAGGAAAAGAGTAATAAGGGAAGGGTACAAGAAAGGGCAAGGGATTCAAAGGGGGTAGCAGGGATCCTAAAGAGGGAGAGCTGTGTGACACAAGTGGTGCCCATAAGTTTAATACTGGGAAAGGGGGAAAGGTGGGGGCAAGAAAAAGAAAGGCATAATCTGGGGATAATAAGATGGCAAAAAAATACAGAATTAATAATTTTAACTGTAAATGTGAATGGGGTTAACTCTCCCATTAAGCGGAGATGGATAGCAGACTGGATCAAAAGTCAGAACTCTACAATATGTTGTTTGCAGGAAACACATTTAAAGCAGGGAGATACAGAGTAAAGGTAAAAGGCTGGAGCAGGATCTATTATGTTTCAGGTGAAATCAAAAAAGCAGAGGTAGCAATCCTTATCTCAGATCAAGCAAAAACAAAAATCAATCTAATTAAAAGAGATAAGGAAGGAAACTATATCTTGCTAAAGGGTAGCCTAGACAATGAAGCAATATCAATACTAAACAATATGCAGCAAGTGGTATAGCATATCTAACTTCCTAAAGGAGAAGTTAAGAGAGTTGCAAGAAGAAATAGACAGCAAAACTATAATAGTGAGAGATTTCAACCTTGCACTTTCAGAATTAGATAACTCAAACCACAAAACAAATAAGAAAGAAATTAAGGAGGTAAATAGAATATTAGAAAAATTAGTTATGATAGATCTTTGGAGAAAACTGAATGGTGACAGAAAGGAATATACTTTCTGCTCAGTAGTCCATGGAACCTATACAAAAATTGACCATTAGGACATAAAGACCTCAAAATTAAATGCAGGAAGGCAGAAATAGTAAATGCTTTCTTTTCAGATCACAATGCAATAAAAACTACATTTAACAAAAAGTTAGGGGTAAATATACCAAAAAGTGATTGGAAACTAAATAATCTCATCTTAAAGAATGATTGGGTGAAACAGTAAATTATAGACACAATTAATAATTTCACTCAAGATAAAAACAACAATGAGAAATCATACCAAAATTTGTGGGATGCAGCCAAAGCAGTAATAAGGGGAAATTTTATATCTTTAGAGGCTTACTTGAATAAAATAGAGAAAGAGAATATCAATGAATTGGGCTTGCTACTAAAAAAGCTAGAAAAAGACCAAATTAAAAACCCCCAATCAAATACGAAACTTGAAATTCTAAAATTAAAAGGAGAAATTAATAATATTGGAAGTAAAATTGAATTAATAAATAAAACTAAGAGTTGGTTTTATGAAAAAACCAACAAAATAGATAAACCTTTGGTAAATTTAATTAGAAAAAAGGAAAGAGGAAAATCAAATTAAAAAGGGAAAGGGAGAATTTTCCACCAATAAAGAGAAAATAAGAGCAATAATAAGGAGTTATTTTGCCCAACTTTATGCCAATAAATTTGAAAACCTAAGTGAAATGGATGACTATCTCCAAAAATATATGCTTCCCAAATTAACAGAGGAGGAAGTAAATTGCTTAAATAGTCCCATTTCAGAAAAAAAAAAAAAAATAGAACAAGCTATTAATCAACTCCCTAAGAAAAAATTGCCAGAACCAGATGGATTTACATGTCAATTCTACCAAACATATAAAGAACAATTAACTCCAATGCTATATAAACTATTTGACAAAATAGGGAATGAAGGAGTCCTACCAAATTCCTTCTATGACACAGACATGGTACTGATACCTAAACCAGGTTGGTTGAAAACTGAGAAAGAAAATTATAGACTGATTAAACTAATCTATTTATTTAGCACTATACCAATCAGACTCCACAAAAACTATTTTAAGGACCTAGAAAAAATGACAACAAAGTTCATTTGGAAAAACAAAAGGTAAAAAATTTCAAGAGAATTAATGAAAAAAAAATCAAATGAAGTTGGCTGTACCAGATCTAAAATTATATTATAAAGCAGTGGTTGTCAAAACCATTTGGTATTGGCTAAGAAATAGATTAGTTGATCAGTGGAATAGGTTAGGTTCACAGGGCAAGATAGTGAATAAAAACAGCAATCTAGTGTTTGACAAACCCATAGACCCCAGCTTTTGGAATAAGAACTCACTGTTTGACAAAAATTGCTGGGAAAATTGGAAATTAGTATGGCAGAAACAAGCCATTGACCCACACTTAACACCATACACCAAGGTAAAGTCAAAATAGGTTCATGACCTAGGCATAAAGAATGAGATTATAAATAAATTAGAAGAATATAGGATAGTTTACCTCTCAGACCTATGGAAGAGGAAGGAATTTATGACCAAAGAACTAGAGATCATTATTGATCACAAAAGAGAAAATTCTGATTATATCAAATTGAAAAATTTTTATACAAACAAAACGAATGCAGACAAGATTAGAAGGGAAGTAAACTAGGAAAACATTGACTAGAATGACAGAGAAAGATAATGCAGAAAGTTGGAGGGGATGTGGGAAAACTGGGACACTGATAATTGTTGGTGGAGTTGTGAACAGATTGAACCATTCTGGAGAGCAGTTTGGAACTATGTTCAAAAAGTTATCAAACTGTGTACACCCTTTGATCCAGCAGTATTACTCCTGGGCTTATATCCCAAAGAGATTTTAAAGAAGGGAAAGGGACCTGTATATGCAAGAATGTTTGTGGCAGCCCTCTTTGTAGTGGCCAGAAACTGGAAACTGAGTGGATGCTGAATAAATTGTGGTATACGGATATTATGAATAGTATTGTTCTGTAAGAAATGACCAGCAGGATGATTTCAGAAAGGCCTGGAGTGACTTACATGAACTGATGCTGAGTAAAATGAGCAAGACCAGGAGATCATTATATACTTCAACAACAATACTATATGATGAACATGGCCCTCTCCAACAATGAGATGAATCAAATCAGTTTCAATAGAGCAGTAATGAACTGAACCAGCTACACAGTGAAAGAACTCTGGGAATTGACTATGAACCACTACATAGAATTCCCAATCCCTCTATCTTTGTCTGCCTGAATTTTTTATTTCCTTCACAGGCTAATTGTACACTATTTTAAAGTCCAATTCTTTTTGTACAGCAAAATAACTGTATAGACATGTAGATATACATTGTATTTAACTTATATTTTAACATATTTAACATGTATTGGTCAACCTGCCATCGGGGAGAAGGCATGGGGGAAAGGAGGGGAAAAGTTGGAACAAAAGGTTTTGCAATTGTCAATACTGAAAAATTACCCGTGCATATATCTTGCAAATAAAAAGCTATAATAAAAAAAGCTATAATGAAAAATGCTATCTGCCTACAAAGAGAAAACTAATGAGTACCAAATGAAGATTGAAACATATTTTTAACTTTCTTTATTTTTCCTAGGGCTTTTTGTTTTATTTTGGCTTTTTTTTGACAATTTGGCAAATGTTGAAATATATATAATCAATATCAAATTGCTTTCCTTCTCAAGGAGGATGAAGCAGGAGGAAAGGAAAGAATTTGGAATTAAAAATAAATGTTAATAATTATTTTTACATATAATTTGGAAATATTTAATAAAAATGTTAAAAGAAATCCAGTGAGTAATCACACACACACACACACACACACACACACACACACACACACACACACAGTAACTTTGGAGCTAAAAATTACTTCATTTAAAACCTTCTATCACTCCCCAAAAGAATTCTTACTTAAATCTAATGATTTTAATTTAATACAGGAATTTGCCATATAATGTTAGAAACAAAAGCAGTTCTATTATTTTAAACAGTGGGGAACTGAAAAGCTTTAAAATGGAAACAAAAATATTTATGTGTCAGAAATCTTATCTGTATTTTACTCATTTTCAAAACCAATTAGTGGATAGTAAAATGAATTGTTTTTGAAGTATTTTTGAAGACATAAAAATAAATAAATATGGGTTGATAGCCATTTGTTGTTTTTTTTTTTAGGAAAGACACCATTTGGGATATTCTTGGTGAAAACAATGGTGTGGTTTGTCATTTCCTTATCAATTCCTTTTTTCAGATGAGGAACTGAGACAAAAAGATTAAGTAACTTGCACATGGTCATATGGCCAGTAAGTGTCTGAGGCTGGATCTGAACTCTGGGAAGTGAATTTTTCCAGACTCCACACCCAGCACTCTGTCTGTCCATGGGGCCATCTAACTGCCCCACAGAAAATGGAAAAGAGAATGCTAAAACTTTCTGGGTATTTTTCAAATCGTAAACTTTCCCAAAACTGTATAAAACATTGAACAAGTTTTACAACATAGCTAAGTTTATCTAAAATATATATTATTCTATTAATACTATTATTTAATCCCACATGTGAATTTATATTCATTAGAGGCCTAGCATATTACAGTTACAGCTAGCATTATGACTGACACTATGACATATAACTGACTTTTCC
This sequence comes from Sminthopsis crassicaudata, assembly GCF_048593235.1. Classification (NCBI taxonomy): domain Eukaryota; kingdom Metazoa; phylum Chordata; class Mammalia; order Dasyuromorphia; family Dasyuridae; genus Sminthopsis; species Sminthopsis crassicaudata. The sequence continues at coordinate 147,424,027 of NC_133620.1, forward strand.
ATATTGTTCCTCCTTTTAAAAATTAAATCTACTTAGAAAGCTGTAGAACTAGAACTTTACCTTTACCTTTTCTTTTGCTTTTGTTTATTGTTTTTACTTTTTTTTTCCAAATGTGAAATTCTTTCCTAATAATTTGATAATAAAGCCAATTTTTTTCTCCTGAGTAAATATTTGTCTGATACAAAATATTTGTTTTTTTACAATATTTGCTTTTCTTCTTTATTCCCCCTTCATACAGGTAGTACATTTAAAAAATGTATCAGATGAAATTGTATTCTAATGTCTTATTATTATACAAAGACCAGAAATTTTATATTAAAAATCTGGAGAAGTATGGTGATGAGTTTCCCACCCCCCCCCCAAGTTTTCTTCAAGGGCAAAACAGGAACACATCACAAAACAAAATTTAGATTGTGGCATGGATCTTTCCTATTTACATTTATTGGGTGTTTTTATTTAATAGCATTCCTATGCATATGAAAGTCAATAAATTATCAGCTATTTAACTGAACAATCAATAAGAAATCTGAAAACAACATCTAGAGACTTTAATATTTTAAAATAATTGCCTACCTTTTCCAGATTTATCACCTTTGCTCTGTGCACTTTCACTTTTGCCTTCTTTTCCATCTTTTCCACCTTTTTCTTCTTTTCCCTCTTTTCCATTTTTTCCACTTCTTTCTTCTCTTCCATTTTTCCCACTTTTTTCTTCTCTTCCATTTTTTCCTCCTTTCTCTTCTTTTCCATTTTTTCCACCTTTTTCTTCTTTCCCTTCTTTTCCACCTCTTTCATCTTTTCCATTTTTTCCATCCTTGGAATCTTTTCCATCTTTTGATTTCGAATCTGATAGTTTTTCAGAACTGCTCTCTTCAGTCAGTTTAAACTCCGGCAAAATTTCTTTCAAGAACTGCCAAATTTTGTTCAAATATTCTTGGCTTAAAAATAAATAAATCAACTTTAATATTTTTTTAAATAAAGCTTTTTTCTCTTCATATAAAGTATACTTGCTAGCAAAGTCAGTCTTACAAATGTTATTGTTTCAAGTATCGTTGTAGCTGTTTAATATTTATTGAATCCTTATTTTTATATTAGCACTCAGAATGAAAAAGAAAGTATTTTAAGTAGGTTTTTTGAAATAACATATTCATCAATTTTAATAATTATTAATTTCATAATGATTCTCAAGATGCCAACTCATATATCATTAAGCTAATCAGATTAGCTATCATGTTATATTATTTCATAGCCAAGAAGTCAATAAACATTTATTAATTGTTTACTATGTGCCAAGTATTATGCAAAGCATTGGAGTTTCAGTGAAATATGAAACACAGTCCCTGCCTTCAAGGAGTTCACAATTTATTATGCTTTGCAATAGGCCTAAATATAGTGGGAAAATTGACTGAAACTAATTGTTATTTAAAAAAAAATCTAGATAATGTTTACATACCCTGTATGTGTTTTAATCAAAAAAACCTATATGCAGTCAAACCATTGATTATATTTAAAATAACCAAATGATTTCCATTAAAGTGCTATTGATTTTTAAAAAGTCATTGGATTCAACTCTTTTGTCCCAGTGAAAATTCTATTGTTTTAATTGAGTCTTTTGAGGTGGAGGCCTAAAATACAGAGGCAATGATATGTACAAGTGACATTTGTGCTCAATACCTACCCTCAAAGACCAATCTACCAATAAGGGAAAGGAATGAGAGAGAAAATATGTTTCTCATTTGGAATTGATCACCAATAGCAACATCTCCACTCAGTCCATTCATTAAGTTTGCAATAGAGATGAGTAGAAGAGAAAATCCAAGTCTATATAACACAAATCTTTAAGAATTCAGTCTTTATAGGTGGATAGATGGTAGTAGTAAGAGTCATCAGTTTCAAAAGTAAAGAACTTTGGGCCCTACCTCATGTTACTATATAATATGCAGGTGTGTGTGTGTGTGTGTGTGTGTGTGTGTGTGTGTGTGTGTGTGCGTGTGCATGTATGTGTGTGTGTGTGTGTGTGTTATTGCAGGAATTCAGGGTTGGATTCAATATTAGGAAAACCATCAACATAACTGACAATATCAGTAAGAAAACCAAGAGTAATCATGATTACCTCAATAGATACTGAAAAAACTTTTGATAAAATACAATACCTATTCCTAATTAAAACATTAAAGAGCATAGGAAAAAGGAAGCATTTCTTAAAATGATAAGCAGTCTCTATCTAAAACCATCAGCAAGCACTTTCTATAATGGGGAAAATCTAGAAGCCTTCCCAATAAGATCAGGGATGAAGCAAGGATGACCATTATCATCACTATTATTTAATATAATACTAGAAAAGTAGCAATAAAAGAAGAAAAAGAAATTGAAGGAAACTTATCAATGTTTCAAGACCCCAATAGGTCTGACAGATAGATCATTCCTTGCTCTTCTAATTTGCTTATAGTGTTGCCTTTTACATCTGAATCATGCATCCAATGAGATCTTATCTTGGTATATGGATGTAAAGGTTGATCTATGCCTAGTTTATGTCCTATTGTTTTCAATCTTCCCAGCAGTTTTTGTTAAATAGTGAGTTCTAAAACCAAAAGCTGTAGTTTTAGAGTTTGTCAAACACTAGCTTACTTTTGTCATTGACTACTATGTCTTGTCTACCTAATTTATTCCAGTGATATAACTCTCTGCTTCTTAGCCAATACCAGATAGTTTTGATGGTAACTAATTTACAATATAGTTTGGTCTTGCTAGGCCACCTTCCTTTGTGTTTTTTTTTTCATTAATTCCCTTCACATAATTGACCTTTTGCTCTTCCAGATAAATTTTGTGTTATTCTTTTTTAGCTTGATAAAATTATTTTTGGTAAGTTTATTAGTATGGCATTGAATAAGTAAGCTAAGGGGCAGCAAGGTGGTGCAGTGGATAGAGTACCATCCCTGAAGTCAGGAGGATCTGAGTTCAAATCTGGTCTCAGACACAACACTTTCTAGCTGTGTGATCCTAGGCAAGTCACTTAACCCCAATAGGCTCAGGGGGGAAAAAAAGTTAATTTAGGTAGAATTGTCATTTTCATTATATTGACTTGGCCCACACACATGAGCAATTGATATTTTTCTAGTTGTTTAGATCTGACTTTATTTATATGAAAACTATTTCATATTTTGTGTTCATATAATTTCTGGGTATGTCTTGACAGGTAGATTCCTAAATATTTTATATTTGTTTACAGTTATTTTAATGGAATTTCTCTAATTCTTATTGCTGAGCTTTGTTAGTCATATAAAGAAATGCTAATTATTTATGTAGGTTTATCTTATATCCTGCAACTTTGATAAAGTTGATAGCTATTTCAAGTAGTTTTGTAATTGCTAATCTAGGGTTCTCAAAGTATATTATAATATCATATACAAATAGTAAATTTAGGCAAACAGGTTTAGATGATTTGGTCAAGGTCACACTGCTAGTAATTGCCTGAGGCCAGATTTCTAACTCCAGGCCCAATGCTCTAGCCACAGTGCCACTTAGCCAAAATTATCTTCTTAAACTACTGGCCATGTAAATTTCTTTAGACTCCTTCTTGTCTCAGAAATAAAATCCAAATTCTTAGGGGGAGAAACACATACCCATCCTATCTCAAGGTAAGGATCTGGGGAGAAAGCAAAAGTCCAGGATAAATTATATATGACTCTCCTGTTAATACAGGACTTGAGCAATACCAAATTAATATTCAAGATATCATCTATTACCATCTTTTACAATTTTACCACTTAACTCTTAAATCTTTACAATCCCACCTTGTATACCAAATAAAATCCTAAACCTGTCATTCTAGATCTTACACAATTTAGTCCAATCTACCATTTTAACCTCAGAATTACCACCCCCTGAATTAAGAAAAATGACAAAAGATGTGGGAACCAATCATTATATGGGCTTTGAAGAGGGAAAAAATATCAAGCTAATTCACATCTTATAAAGCTATTAAGTGGTTCAAATGTTCTAAAAATATATTATGAAGCACACTTTCCACAATGCATCTGACTGAGTAATCCTAGCTTATTGGTGGAAATTTCTATAGATGAGGGTTTCTTAAACTTTTTCTATTCATGACCCCTTTTTTTCTTGAGAAATGTTTATATTACCCCCAATTAAAATAGGTATTTAAAATAGGTATATACATTAAACATTTACTGCTAAAAATCATAATTTCATGACCCCTCACAATCAATTATGAGATCCCATATAGGGTTATAACCCATAGTTTAAATAGCTGAGCTATAGATGATATCACCCAGAAAACATAGAATATATCCTCTGATTTGGTAGGCATGCTCATTTCTTGAGAGAAAGAGATTCTCAAAAGAACAGATATTATCATTAAAATGTAATGGCCAATTTTAACTACTATTAATAAGATGGCTATTACAGGTACCTGCTTCTGGAAAATGAGATAGTGATATCTATCTTTACTTCTCTTGAGAATTTCAAATTGCTCAGAAATTGAAATTTTGCTCTGTGTATATTCAAAATATAGTCAGGGCTGGAGGTGGATATGAGTGTAAAGGGAACAAACATCACTACAAGTGTATTACAAAATAAAAAACACATAGAATGGGGACACACACCAAGCATGGAGAAAATTAAAATATAAGGAGAAATGGGAAAGAAATGGTGTATAAATCAATACTCTAGTCTGTGCCAAAGGCATAGAAAGAAACAGACTGGCTAAGCATGGGTATGGAAACAATGGAAAAAATATTTATATAGTATAGGTCTGGTCATGATGCCCTGGCTCCTGAGAGGAAAGAAAAAAAATATTGCTGCATACTGTATTGAGATGGGGGATGAAGGGAATGTTGACTAAGTGTAGTCCACTTACAAATGTGTTTTTTTGGTCTCTGTGTTGAAGCAAATTGAGTTTATTAAATGTGAAAATAAAACAAGGAAGTGCTTCTTTTATTAAATAATTACTATTGTCTTAGCTATTTAGCATTAGCATTTAGTAACTGTGTTATAATATATGAAATCAGAAACCTTTACATTAAATTTCTCAAGGAATTTTTATAAGTTCTTAAAATATTATACAGTCTTGGCTGATACATAGTAGATGTTTAACAAATGCTGGTTGACTGACTAGTTGACACTTTTCTCTAATTTTAGTCTTAAACCTTTTATTTCAAATTTCAAGAAAAGATAAGTTATTAACTTGATAAATTTACCGGACAGGAATGACCTCAGGTAACCATCCTGTGAGTGCATGAAGAACGGTGAATTCTCCTAATTCTCTTTGGTCAGCCATATGAATACTAGAAAAGAAAAGTCAACAAGTTTGTTCACATTATTAAAATATCAAAACTTGACAAGTTTTTTAGGAACAAGAAGTCACTATTAAATAATCCTATCCTAAATGTAATATGAAAATTGTATAATGTCCATATTAATTATAAGTTATAATTATATAAATATTATATTAAAATTTTGTAATATAAAATTTATAATATATTTATATATGTATAAAAGTATAAATTATTTAAATAAATTATAAGCTTCAGAGAGTCTCAATAATATACAATTTTGCCAATTAATACACTATTATGAAAATATCCAAATTATCATAAACCCTAAAAAACAGGGTGAGAAACTCACAAAATTTCAGGAAGAATGCCAGCTCCTTTATTTTTCTTCAGCAAAAAAAAAATTTAAAGTATAAAAAAGTGCTAAAGTTTCTTTTGGCATGATTTCAAATTAAAGAGTAACAATATTTTAAATAGATTTATTGTTGAGATGACTCTGAAATGCTCACAATAACTAAACTTTTACATGTATGGCAATAGTATTCAAATTTTACTGCTTTAAATTTTAAAACTTGATCTGGCTAAATCCGTTTCAGGAAATTGGAATATTAACTGAATATGAAAAAAATGAAATTATATAAATAAGAAGAACCACCATAAAGAAGTCATGTAGTCAGTAAGATGTGGGCTCAAGTACAATTCCTGACCCATACTGATTCTGTGACCTTTGAATAAATCAGTTAATCTCTCAATGTACTATGCAATATTCTTAAGTGTTTATGTTACAGAAATGCCAATCTGAATTAGTAGAGGCAGCTCCCTAAAATAACAAAATTACAACTCTATTCCCTATCAGTGAGAAACAAAATATGTTTTCTCCAAAAAAATTTTATGCATACCCAAAACATTACAAATTACTGGAAATATTAACAGGCTACTAAAAGACTTTTTATAAAACTTGCCAAACCTCACCTGAGTCTTCACCTCCTAAGTGGAATAAAAGGAACTTTATTTTTTTATGCTCAGAAAACACCTATATATTATTTTGACATACAAAAGTAACACATCAAAGTATCACTACAATTTTACAGGTCATTTATTTGATGATGAGTTAAGTCAACATGTGAATTATGGGATTCTAGAAGCTACAGACCAGAATGCTAAAGGTAGGAAATGAAGGATCATTCCCTAGAGCAATCAACTATCAGAATGTTATATTGTTATTGTTTGGCAACAAAAATTGAAATCAAAATCCTCAATGTGCTTCTCAAAAGGAAATGAAATACTTCTAAGGAGTTTGGTTTTACTTTTTTTTTTTTTTTTTTACATTTTTACTTTTTTTTTTTTTAACTTTACTTTGAAAATTTGTCTTAATAATTGTCCTTATGAAGTTCAGTTTCACATTAGGCCTCTAAAGCTATTATATATCATTTTTAGTCATTTCAGAAATAATTAAGTATTTATATGCCATTAAAACTGGATTAGGGGGGCCAGCTAGGTGGCATAGTGAATAGAGCCAGTGGAGCCCGGAATCAGTAGGACCAGAGTTCAAATCCAGCTTTAGATACTTGACACTTACCAGATACATGACCCTGAAAAAAATCACTTAACCACAATTGCCTTGCCCCCCCCAAAAAAAAAAACAATGTGAATTTTTGATTTGTTTTTTATGGAAATAATTAATAGCTTTCTTCTTCAACATACTCAATGTTTGTGAGCTTAATGATGCCTTTAGTTAATATCATTGGCCAAAGTTCAATGTCAAAATTTGTAGCTGGAAGTAATAACCTATTGTCTTCATCAAATGGTAAGGTATCATCAACTGTTATCTTTCTCCAACAACCCTAAAAATAAAAAGAAATTTTAAGCATTTAATGAAAATTTTAAAAGTCAGCATCTATGATAGAAGTACAACCAAGAATTTCTAATTATTTTAATCAGATATTTAATACTGGCAAAATTAATTACTAGACTTAGATTTTTAAAAGCTCTTTTATATTCATGATACAAAGAATATTATCATTAAAATGTAATGGCCAATTTTAACTACTATTAATAAAATGGCTATTACAGGTACCTGCATCTGGAAAATGAGATAGTGATATCTATCTTCACTTCTCTTGAGAATTTCAAATTGTTCAGAAATTGAAATTTTGCTCTGTGTATATTCAAAATATAGTCAGGGCTGGAGGTGGATGTGAGTGTAAAGGGAACAAACATCACTACAAGGGTATTACAAAATAAAAAAACACAAATTTTAAATGTCATTAATCCTTTTTGTCAATAAAAAAGACATTATTAGTTTGCAGTTTTATCTCATTCTACAATGATCAAATCTTTTCTGCTATGTTTGAAATTTTTAAAACAAAACAGAACCTTTGCTTTAAAAAATCAACTGTGTTCATTTACTTTAGGTAAATAGAGCGCAACCAAAACATTGTGCTACTAAATGATAAGTATAGGTATTATCTAAAGAGCCTAATAACTACTTTTGCTAATTTTAAAATTCAAATTTGATCAACTACATCTTTTTTTCTCATTCTGTTTTGGTTCAATGCCACTCTTATCATAAAATAAAGTTCAAATATTTGTGTTTCCTAAATTAGAGGCAGCATGACATAGCTGGATAGAACACTGAAGTAAATCCAGAAATATCAGGGTTTAAATCTCACCTCAAAACGTATTAAATTAACAAATTACAACCTCTCTGTGCCTCAGTTATCTCACATGTAAAATGAGGGGGTTGGACATGATAACTACTTAGTTCCTTTCCAGTTCCAAATCTATGATCTTACCAATATTTTTAAATTTATATCTAAACCCGTCTAACAACATTCAAGGGAGGATATAAGCGTTTTTATGATGACCTTAATTTTTTTGTAGGTAACTGTAGCAAGTGTTGAAATTATGCTTTAACTTATGAGTTAAGTGACAAATATGCTGGCACCAATCAATGTCAAGGTCAGAACCTGAACTAAAATCTCCTAATCACTGGATACAATGTTCTTTGCACTACTCTGCTGTAATTCATGCTGCATATATTATAATTCATTTATTGTGAGGTTATAATATAAAAAGAACTAAAGAAAATACTGTAGGGATACATAGAATAAAAAAAATACAGCTCCAAAAATTTATGATAAAGAGAGATAAATTTGGCACACAAATACAAAATAGTGCATGAAAAGCACATAAGAAGTGCTGTGATATATTTGTTGTCATTTGTCCTTGACTAGGGATGGCTCTGAATGCAGTGGGAGACTTTGGCTGTTTTAAACTAAAATCTTCAACAGGTCTCAGTTTGATTGGAGCTGCACTCATTCAGTGATTAAGGCCAGGTACTAATTGAAGCAAAGAATCTCCTCTTTCACTTAGGTCAAAAAAAAAAAAAAATCTAAATAAATAAGTAAATGAATGAATGAATGAATCTGGGAGGGGAAGACTCTCAGGGTTTCTGGCCAAAGCAGAAATGATTGCTATTTACATTCAATCTGAGCCTAATAGGACCCCAAAAAAAGGAGCAAATGGGGCTTGGCATTGGACCTACTGGTGGTCAATTAAAACCATATCCTTTTTGGTTTAAGGCCTGGTCCTTAAGAGAGAATTCTAGCCAGTACTATCACTGATCAGCAGCTTTTCATTAATGGAAGTAAGCCATAATAGATTTATCTTAAGCCACTTTTGGGGTACTAGCTATATCCAAACTAAAACAGTCAAAACAACTGCATTCACAGCACACTTGTAAGAATATAGAGGGATCATGTCATCTTATCTTCCCTTATTGGAGAAATATCAAAAGAAAACACATTATGAAAATGTCGCTGGGAAACTAAATTATTACAGAGACCCTATCAAAAAGAATTAAATCCTGAGGGAATTCAATATTTTAATACTTTAATTTAAAAATACTTAACCTTTTTATTTATCTGTTTCATGGACCTCTAGCATCAATGTGAATAATCCCTCCATGACATAAATCACAATGAATTCATGCCTTCTCATTCTGTTCAACTTTTATTCATATCTTATCACAAACTCCATAAGAGAATTTATTCAACACGTTTTCCTTTAGGTTTTTATTAAAAGTAACCATTTGGGCTATCCAACTGTTACTCCTCACTCTTACTATATAGCTAGCTGGCCTCTTTTTAAGCTATTTGTATCTTGTAAGATACTATGCTAAGCCTACTATATATGTCACCATTGATAGTAAATCTCATAACCCATTTACACTACCCAGAGACTACTTTCTTACATAATTTTACATATTTTTATAATATGTCATAATTTTATGTTGTTCCAAGAGTTGTTGTTATTGAGTATCATAAGATTAATATTTAAAAGACAGATTTCAGCTTCAAGGGGAAGCTTGGAGTTATCAAAAAGTATTGCATAATTTTTAAATGCAATCTAAACTTACCTTCACTCTATTTAATGATGGCTCCAGGAAATTGTCTATCCATGGTGTTTATCCAAGATATATGTACTGATGGCCCAACTTAATATTAATAGGCTGTCCACAATAAGAAATAGCAGATAGTTCCCTAATGAAGGGCTCCCTCCAGCAACAAAGGACAATCCCTCCCAATTATGCCAATAAAAAAGACCAAATGTTCAGCCTTGAATCTGTCCTCTACAGTCACAGAATAGATAACTTCTACTATACTATTTCCTTTTAATAACTTTTAAACATTAAAATAACTTTAGGAGACACTGGTCAAGTATGGCTTCCATTGAACCTCTATGCAAAGACTCATTCAGGGCAAATCCAAAAGGTGCTTGCCAGTCTAGACTTCAAGTATATCTACTTCTGCCACAGATACATAAAGAAAGTGTGGTGTGGTTGAGGGGAAAGAACTTCCATTCAGCTACTGACTCAGATACCACAGAAAAGAACAAGCATGAACTAAACACAAGGAACTAAAAGTAACTAGTAGGTGATAACAGTCCTGAACTTTGAGCAGAAGAATTTATAGATCTTAGGATAATAAATTTAGAACTGGAAAGAATTTTTCAACTCATCTAGCCCAACCCCTTTCATTTAGGGGGAAAACTAAAGCCTACAGAGGTTATGACTCATCCATGGGTACAAATATAAGTGTTAGAGGGATGGATTTGAACTCAGTCTTCCTGATTTCATATCCAACATAGAATCCATGATATCATGCTGCCTGGATTCAAATTTTGGCAAATCATTTTAGGCCTTTTAGTTTCTTCCTTTATAAAATGTGGATAATAATACCTAGAAGATATATCTCTCAGGATTTGTTGTGAAGCTCAAATGATATAATAGAGGTAAAGTGCAATGAAAATCAAAAAAACACTTGTTAACTGGAGAGACTTACATGAACTGATGCTGCGTGAAATGAGCAGAACCAGGAGATCATTATATATTTTGACAACAATACTATATGAGGATCAATTCTGATGAACATGGCTCTCCTTCAACAATGAGATGAACCAAATCAGTTCCAACAGAGCAGTAATGACTGGAACCAACTACACCCAGCAATAGAACTTGGGAGATGACTATGAACCACTACATAGAATTCCCAGTCCCTCTATTTTTGTCTGCCTGCATTTTTATTTCCTTCACAGGTTAATGGTACACTATTTCAAAGTCTGATTCTTTTTGTACAGCAAAATAACTGTATGGACATGTATACATATATTGTATTTAACTTATACTTTAACATATTTAACATGTATTGGTCAACCTGCCATCTGGGGAAGGAGTGGGAGGAAGGAGGAGAAAAGTTGGAACAAAAGGTTTGGCGATTGTCAATGCTGAAAAATCACCCAGGCATATCTTGTAAATAAAAAGCTACAATAATACTTGTTAAGTGTCACGTATTTTAATATTTAAGTGAGTATCTGATATTAAATGCTGGTCCCCCTATAACAATGCAGTTACAGTCTATCCTTGCCTGTTTATTGGGTGTGTCTTATACATGTCTTGGATATGTCCTCCAAAAAGTCCACCACACAGGGTCCAGCTAGAGACCTTCCTCAATTTCTCTTGATATTGTGAAGGGAATAGTAGAGTTTCTTCAGGCTCTTCACTTGTCACCTTTCATTCTTGCCACATAACCAATATAACTTCTTTTTCTATCACATAATTACTTAAAATCCCTTTTATTCTTATTTTTCTTCTATATACATATATGTGTATGTATGTGTGTACACGCATACACATACATTGTCTTCTTGTTAAAAAAAACTTTTAAGGTAGTGTTTTTTTTATAATAAGAAAACAGGTGCTTTTCTTAATTAAAAACAATAAACACAAAAACTGATAGTTCTCTAAAAATATACCTACTGAAAATTCCCTCAATTTGTTTGTAGGTTACAATATTTTTTTTCACAAATGGAAGCCTAGGCATATAGGTAGATAATTACTGATGTTCTGCCTACTACTTTTTAGTATTAATAAGGTCTAAAACTGCTTCCACACTTTTGGTATCTTTCCTTCCTTTAGATAACTTATATATATGACCCTCAATACCCTCAAAATAATATTCCTTTCATTATATATGTCCCTTATATAGACTTGGTCTTATCTATTTTCTCACTCTGATTTTTAGTGCTATTTTTCACTCTCTTATAGGAATTTTGATAAAGCATATTGTTTCCATTCCATTGTAAAGAAAAAATTATTAAAATGCTTCATGTTTTTTTCAATTTATATTACTTGTAGTGCTTGTTCCATTTAAATTCTTGAATGCACTTGGAATGATCTTACTTACTTGGGTTGGATAAAGCTTTCTACAAATTGGTTTTATCTTTTACTCCTCTCTGCATTGTGAAATGTTCTTGTGCATAAATATCCATTATCCTTCTCTGTAATATTATTAAACGTTTACATTCTTGCCTTCTATTGCTTTTGACAATCATCTCTCTCTATTCAGCAAATAAATGTTTGCTCTTTTGTTCTCCCTATTATAGCAATTGATTTGCCAAATGACTTTGTTTTAACTTCTGGATTAAATTATTTTAATTAACTTCTGGCCAAGATGGCAGCTTGGAGGCAGACAGCTGCTTGAACTCCGTGTTTTCTCTCAGGACTTATTTCATGACAAGCCTCAGAATAAATGCTTGACCAGAAAAGAAACCCACAAATAATCACCAAGAGAAGACATCCTTGAAATCCGCCAGAGAAGGTCTGTGTTTGCTCGGGGGAGAGTCAAACAGACTGGGCACAGACTGAGGGCAGGCAGGGAGAGCAAGGCAGGTAGCTCACACTGCAGACCAGAGGGGGAGAGGTACGATCTCTGCCTTTTATGTGAAAAGACTTTTACCCCAGTGTGGATGTTCTCTCTTGGCAGCAAGCCAGGAGCAGCAGAGAAAGTGTAAACACCTGAGGTGAAGAATAAAACCCTAGGAAAGCTAGCATCTCTCCAGCCGGCCACCCCCACCCCCACCTGGAGTGACTCAGCACATTCTTAGAGCCTCAGAGCGCAGATGCAGCACAGCCATCACTGTCTTGTTAGTGCCTCCCTACTGTCTCCCTCAGTCTGTAGAGGAAGCTCATTTACACCATCCAGCACTATCCCCCCCAGAAACAGACCAATTGTTTCTCTTGTTAATTTGTTATCTTCGATTCTAGCTCTGATAAAATGAACAAAAAATTTAAAAGGGCTCTAACCATTGACAGCTTCTGTATATAGAGAGAGCAAACTTCAAACCCTGAGGAGACTAAAGACAGACTGTCCTCAGAGGAATCCCCAAAGAGGGATATGAGCTGCTCCTCAATACAAAAGAATCTCATAGAGGAAATCCAAAAGGCTCTCAAAAGAGAGCTAGAAGAGAAATGGGAAAAGGAAAGGGAAGCTTGGAAAGAGAGCCTGGAGAAGTTATCCAGAGTGGATAAAGAGATCAAATCATTGAGAAACAAAATTAGTGAATTAGAAAAGGTAAACAACTCCAAGGAAAACAGGATCAGTGAGCTGGAAAAAGAAAACAGCTCTCTAAAAAATAAAATGGATAAAATGGAAAAAAATTCCATAGAAGATAAAAAGATATAAAAAAATTACAAAAAAATATAAAAAAAGAGAGTGAAGAAAACACATCATTGAAAATTAGAATGGAACAAAAAGAAATGAATGACTCAAGGAGAAACCAAGAAGTAGTCAAGCAAAACCAGAGAAAGGAAACAATTGAAAAGAATGTCAAGTACCTTATTAGAAAGACAACAGACCTGGAAAACAGATCCAGGAGAGACAATTTGAGAATAATCGGACTCCTTGAAAAATGTGAGGAAAAAAAGATCCTGGACACTATTTTCCAGGAAATTATCAAAAAGAGCTCCGCAGATGTTTTGGTAACAGAGGGTAAAATAGACATTGAAAAAATTCATCAATCACCTACTGAAAGGGACCCTAAAATCAAAACACCAAGAAATATAGTGACCAAGTTCAAGAACCATCAGACAAAGGAAAAAATATTGGAAGCTGCTAGAAAAAAGCAATTCAGATATGGAGGAGCCACAATAAAGATAACCCAGGAACTAGCAGTGTCTACATTAAAAGAACAAAGGGCCTGGAATATGATATTCCAAAAGGCTAAGGAGCTTGGTATGCAGCCAAGAATAACTTACCCAGCAAGAATGAGCATCGTTTTCCAGGGAAGAAGATGGACATTTAATGAAATAAATGAATTCCATCTATTTTTGATGAAAAAACCAGACCTACATAAAAGGTTTGATCTTCAAATACAGAACTCAAGAGATTTCTAAAAAGGTAAAAAGAAATCTTGAGAACTATACTTCTGCCAAAAAAATATGTAAAGAACATATGTACAATTTGTCTTAGAAACTAGAGGTGGAAAGGAAATTATACCATAAAAAAGTGTAAAGTCGTGGTACTACATCTCATGAAGAGGCAAAGGTAACCTATTATATCTGAGAGAAAGAAAGGAGGGAGATGAACATAGTGTGTATCAATAGACATATTCGATTTATGGTGAAACTTCTTCCACTTCATTGAAAAGTAAAGGGGAAGGAGTAAGCTAAGGGGAAGGGAATACAGAAATTTCGAGGAAAAGGGGTAAAATAAGGAGAGGAACTTTAAGGTGGGGGAGGGATCCTAAAAAGGGAGGGCTGTGAAAAGCAAGTGGTGTTCACAAGTTTAATACTGGGTAGGGGGCTAAGAGGGAAGGAAAGGGGAAAAGCATAAGCAGAGGTTAATAGGATGGCAAGCAATATAAAATTAGTCCTTCTAACCATAAATGTGAACGGGGCAAACTGCCTCATAAAGAGGAAGCAGTTAGCAGACTGGATTAAAAGTCAGAATCCTACTCTATGTTGTTTACAGGAAACACACCTGAAACAGGGTGAGACATTCAAACTAAAAGTAAAAGGGTGGAGCAGAATCTATTATGCTTCAGGCAAAACAAAAAAAGCAGGAGTAATCATCCTCATCTCAGATCAAGCAAAAATAAAAATTGATCTAATTAAAAGAGATAAGGAAGGGCATTATATCCTGCTAAAGGGCAGCATCAATAATGAAGCAGTATCAATATTAAACATATATGCACCAAGTGGTGCAGCATCTAAATTCTTAAAAGAGAAATTAAAACAGCTGCAAGAGGAAATAGACAGAAAAACTATAATAGTGGGAGATCTCAACCTTGCACTCTCAGAATTAGATAAATCAAACCACAAAATAAATAAGAAAGAAGTCAAAGAGGTAAATAGAATACTAGAAAAGTTTGATATGATAGATCTTTGGCAAAAGCTAAATGGAGACAGAAAGGAGTATACTTTCTTCTCAGCAGTTCATGGAACCTATACAAAAATTGATCATATACTAGGGCATAAAAACCTCAAAATCAAATGCAGTAAGGCAGAAATAGTAAATGCATCCTTTTCAGACCATAATGCAATCAAAATTACATTTAATAAAAAGCCAGGGGAAAATAGACCAAAAAATAATTGGAAACTAAATAATCTTATACTAAAGAATGATTGGGTAAAACAGCAAATCATAGACATAATTAATTACTTCACCCAAGAAAATGACAATAATGAGACATCATACCAAAATGTATGGGATACAGCCAAAGCAGTAATAAGGGGAAGTTTTATATATCTACAGGCCTACTTGCATAAAATAGAGAAAGAGAGGGCCAACGAATTGGGCTTACAACTAAAATTGCTAGAAAAGGAGCAAATTAAAAACCCCCAGACAAACACAAAACTTGAAATTCAAAAAATAAAAGGTGAGATTAATAAAATTGAAAGTAAAAAAACTATTGAATTAATTAATAAAACTAAGAGTTGGTTTTATGAAAAAACCAACAAAATAGAAAAACCCTTAGTAAACCTGATTAAAAAAAGGAAAGAGAAAAAGCAAATTGTTAGTCTTGAAAATGAAAAGGGTGAACTCACCACTAATGAAGAGGAAATTAAAACAATAGTTAGGAGCTACTTCGCTCAACTTTATGCCGATAAATTCGATAACTTAAATGAAATGGAAGAATACCTTCAAAAATATAGCTTGCCCAGATTAACAGAGGAAGAAGTAAATAGTCTAAATAGTCCCATCTCAGAAAAAGAAATAGAACAAGCTATTAACCAACTTCCTAAGAAAAAGTCCCCAGGACCAGATGGATTTACATGTGAATTCTTTTTTTTTTTTTTTTTTTTTTATTCATTTTTCCAAATTATCCCCTCCCTCCCTACACTCCTTCCCCCCGATGACAGGTAATCCCATACATTTTACATGTGTTACAATATAACCAATATACAATATATGTGTGTAAATACCATTTTCTTATTGCACACTAAGTATTAGCTTCCGAAGGTATAAGTAACCTGGGTAGATAGACAGTAGTGCTAACAATTTACATTCACTTCCCAGTGTTCCTTCTCTGGGTTTAGTTATTTCTGTCCATCATTGATCAACTGGAAGTGAGTTGGTTTTTCTTTATGTTGAAGATTTCCACTTCCATCAGAATACCTCTTCATAAAGCATTGAAGTGTACAGCGATCTTCTGGTTCTGTTCTTTTCACTCAGCATCAGTTGATGTAAGTCTCTCCAAGCCTCTCTGTATTCCTCCTGCTGGTCATTTCTTACAGAGCAATAATATTCCTACATGTGAATTCTACCAAACATTTAAAGAACAACTAACTCCAATGCTATGTAAACTATTTGAAAAAATAGGGATTGAAAGAGTCCTACCAAATTCCTTCTATGACACAGACATGGTACTGATACCTAAACCAGGTAGATCGAAAACTGAGAAAGAAAACTATACACCAATTTCCTTAATGAATATTGATGCTAAAATCTTAAATAAGATATTAGCAAATAGACTTCAGAAAATCATCCCCAGGATAATACACTATGACCAAGTGGGATTTATACCAGGAATGCAGGGCTGGTTTAATATTAGGAAAACTATTAGTATAAGTGACCATATTAATAATCAAATTAATAAAAACCATATGATCATCTCAATAGATGCAGAAAAAGCATTTGACAAAATCCAACATCCATTCCTACTAAAAATGCTTGAGAGTATAGGAATAAATGGACTATTCCTTAAAATAATAAGGAGCATATATTTAAAACCTTCAGTAAACATAATATGTAATGGCAATAAATTGAACCTTTCCCTATAAGATCAGGAGTGAAACGGTTGCCCACTATCACCATTATTTTTCAATATAGTACTAGAAACTCTAGCCTCTGCAATAAGAGCCGAGAAAGAGATTCAAGGAATTAGAGTATGAAAAGAGGAAATCAAATTATCACTTTTCACAGATGACATGATGGTATACTTAGAGAACCCCAGAGAGTGTACTAAAAAGCTATTAAAAATAATTCAGAATTTTAGCAAAGTTGCAGGATACAAAATAAATCGACATAAATCCTTAGCATTTTTATACATTACCAACACAATCCAAGAGCAAGGGATACAAAGAGAAATTCCATTCAAAATAACGGTCGATAGTATAAAATATTTGGGAATATATCTACCAAAGGAGAGTCAGGAATTATATGAGCAAAATTACAAAACACTTGCCACAAAAATAAAGTCAGATTTAAATAATTGGAAAGACATTGAGTGCTCTTGGATAGGCCTAGGGAATATAATTAAGATGACAATACTCCCTAAAGTAATCTATTTATTTAATGCTATGCCAATCAGACTCCCAAGAAACTATTTTAATAACCTATAAAAAATAACAACAGAATTCATATGGAACAACAAAAGGTCGAGAATTTCAAGGGAAGTAATGAAAAAACAAATTAAGTGAAGGTGGTCTAGCTGTACCTGATCTAGAACTGTATTATAAAGCAACAGTCACCAAAACCATTTGGTATTGGCTAAGAAATAGACTAGTTGATCAGTGGCATAGGTTAGGTTCACAGGGCAAGATAGTGAATAAAAATAGCAATCTAGTGTTTGACAAACCCAAAAATCCCAATTTTGGGATAAGAATTCATTATTTGACAAAAACTGCTGGGAAAACTGGAAATTAGTATGGCAGAAACTAGGTATGGATCCACATTTAACACCACATACTAAGATAAGATCAAAATGGGTCCAAGATTTAGGCATAAAGAACGAAATTATAAATAAATTGGAGGAACATGGGATGGTTTACCTCTCAGACTTGTGGAGGAGGAAGGAGTTTGTGTCCAAGGGAGAACTAGAGACCATTATTGATCACAAAATAGAAAATTTTGATTACACCAAATTAAAAAGTTTCTGCACAAACAAAACTAATGCAAACAAAATTAGAAGGGAAGTAACAAATTGGGAAAACATTTTTACAGTTAAAGGTTTTGATAAAGGCCTCATCTCCAAAATATACAGAGAATTCACTTTAATTTATAAGAAATCAAGCCATTCTCCAATTGATAAATGGTCAAAGGATATGAACAATTTTCAGATGATGAAATTAAAACTATTTCCCCTCATATGAAAGAGTGTTCCAAATCACTATTGATCAGAGAAATGCAAATTAAGACAACTCTGAGATATCATTACACACCTGTCAGATTGGCTAAGATGACAGGAACAAATAACGATGAATGTTGGAGGGGCTGTGGGAAAACTGGGACACTGATGCATTGTTGGTGGAGTTGTGAAAGAATCCAAGCACTCTGGAGAGCAATTTGGAACTATGCCCAAAAAGTTATCAAACTGTGCATACCCTCTGACCCAGCCATACTACTACTGGGCTTATATCCCAAGGAAATACTAAAGAAGGGAAAGGGACCTGTATGTGCCAAAATGTTTGTGGCAGCCCTTTTCATAGTGGCTAGAAGCTGGAAGATGAATGGATGTCCATCAATTGGAGAATGGTTGGCTAAATTATGGTATATGAATGTTATGGAATATTATTGTTCTGTAAGAAATGACCAACAGGAGAAATACAGAGAGGCTTGGAGAGACTTACATTAACTGATGCTAAGTGAAACAAGCAGAACCAGAAGATCATTATACACTTCAACAATGATACTGTACGAGGATGTATTCTGATGGAAGTGAATATCTTCAACATAGAGAAGAGCTAATCCAATTCCAATTGATTAATGATGGACAGAATCAGCTACATCCAGAAAAGGAACACTGGGAAATGAGTGTAAACTGTTATTTTTACCTTCTGAATCCAATTCTTCCTGTGCAACAAGAAATTCGGTTCTACACACATATATTGTATCTAGAATATATTGTGATATATTTAACATGTATAAGACTGCCTGCCATCTGGGGGAGGGGGTTGGGGGAGGAAGGGAAAAAATCTGAACAGAAGTAAGTGCAAGGGATAATGTTGTAAAAAATTACCCATGCATATGTACTGTCAAAAAAAAGTTATAATTATAAAATAAAATAATAATTAAATAAACAAAAAAAAGAAAAGAAATGGAAGAATACCTTCAAAAATATAGCTTGCCCAGATTAACAGAGGAAGAAGTAAGTAGTCTAAGTAGTCCCATCTCAGAAAAAGAAATAGCACAAGCTATTAACCCACTCCCTAAGAAAAAATCCCCAGGACCAGATGGATTTACATGTAAATTCTACCAAACCTTTAAAGAACAGCTAACTCCAATGCTATATAAACTATTTGAAAAAATAGGGATTGAAGGAGTCCTACCAAATTCCTTCTATGACACAGACATGGTACTGATACCTAAACCAGGTAGATCGAAAACTGAGAAAGAAAACTATACACCAATTTCCTTAATGAATATTGATGCTAAAATCTTAAATAAGATATTAGCAAAAAGACTTCAGAAAATCATCCTCAGGATAATACACTATGATCAAGTAGGATTTATACCAGGACTGCAAGGCTGGTTTAATATTAGGAAAACTATTAGTATAATTGACCATATTAATAATCAAATTAATAAAAACCATATGATCATCTCAATAGATGCAGAAAAAGCATTTGATAAAATCCAACATCCATTCCTACTAAAAACGCTTGAGAGTATAGGAATAAATGGACTATTCCTTAAAATAACAAGAAGCATATATTTAAAATTGTCAGTAAACATCATATGTAATGGCAATAAACTGGAACCTTTCCATGTAAGATCAGGAGTGAAAAAGGTTGCCTACTATCACCATTATTTTTCAATATAGTACTAGAAACTCTAGCCTCTGCAATAAGAGCCGAGAAAGAGATTCAAGGAATTAGAGTAGGAAAAGAGGAAATCAAACTGTCACTCTTTGCAGATGACAGGATAGTATACTTAGAGAACCCCAAAGACTCTGCTAAAAAGCTATTAGAAATAATTCAGAATTTTAGCAAAGTTGCAGGATACAAAATAAATCCACATAAATCCTCAGCATTTTTATACATTACCAACACAATCCAACAGCAAGGGATACAAAGAGAAATTCCATTCAAAATAACGGTCGATAGTATAAAATATTTGGGAATATATCTACCAAAGGAGAGTCAGGAATTATATGAGCAAAATTACAAAACACTTGCCACAAAAATAAAGTCAGATTTAAATAATTGGAAAGACATTGAGTGCTCTTGGATAGGCTTAGGGAATATAATTAAGATGACAATACTCCCTAAAGTAATCTATTTATTTAGTGCTATGCCAATCAGACTCCCAAGAAACTATTTTAATGACTTAGAAAAAATAACAACAGAATTCATATGGAACAACAAAAGGTGGAGAATTTCAAGGGAAGTAATGAAAAAAAAAATTAAGTGAAGGTGGTCTAGCTGTACCTGATCTAGAACTATATTATAAAGCAACAGTCACCAAAACCATTTGGTATTGGCTAAGAAATAGACTAGTTGATCAGTGGCATAGGTTAGGCTCACAGGACAAGATAGTGAATAAAAATAGCAATCTAGTGTTTGACAAACCCAAAAATCCCAATTTTGGGATAAGAATTCATTATTTGACAAAAACTGCTGGGAAAACTGGAAATTAATATGGCAGAAACTAGGTATGGATCCACATTTAACACCACATACTAAGATAAGATCAAAATGGGTCCAAGATTTAGGCATAAAGAACGAGATCATAAATAAATTGGAGGAACATAGGATAGTTTACCTCTCAGACTTGTGGAGGAGGAAGGAATTTGTGTCCAAAGGAGAGCTAGAAATCATTATTGATCACAAAATAGAAAATTTTGATTACATCAAATTAAAGACTTTCTGCACAAACTAAAGTAATGCAAACAAGATTAGAAGGGAAGTAACAAATTGGGAAAACATTTTTATAGTTAAAGGTTCTAATAAAGGCCTCATCTCCAAAATATACAGAGAATTGACTTTAATTTATAAGAAATCAAGCCATTCCTAAGAAATAGACCGGTAGATCAGTGGAACAGATTAGATACAAAGGACAAAAAAGGGTACATCTATAGCAATCTAATCTTTGACAAACCCAAAGATTCCAACATTAGGGATAAAAATTCATTATTCGGAAAAAACTGTTGGGAAAACTGGAAATTAGTATGGCAGAAATTAGATATGGATCCACACTTAACACCATATACCAAGATAAGATCAAAATGGATCCATGATTTAGGCATAAAGAGGGAGATAATAAATAGATTAGAGGAACAGAGGATAATCTACCTCTCAGACTTGTGGAGGAGGAAGGAATTTATGACCAGAGGAGAACTAGAGATCATTATTGATCACAAAATAGAAGATTTTGATTACATCAAACTAAAAAGTTTCTGTACAAATAATACTAATGCAAACAAGATTAGAAGGGAAGTAACAAATTGGGAAAATATTTTTAAAAGCAAAGGTTCTGACAAAGGTCTCATTTCCAAAATATATAGAGAACTGACCATAATTTATAAGAAACCGAACCATTCTCCAATTAATAAATGGTCAAAGAATATGAACAGACAATTCTCAGAGGAAGAAATTGAAACTATATCCACTCACATGAAAGAGTGTTCCAAATCACTACTGATCAGAGAAATGCAAATTAAGACCACTCTGAGATACCACTACACACCTGTCAGATTGGCTAAGATGACAGGAACAAATAATGATAAATGTTGGAGGGGATGTGGGGAAATTGGGACACTAATACATTGCTGGTGGAGTTGCGAAAGAATCCAGCCATTCTGGAGAGCAATCTGGAATTATGCCCAAAAAGTTATCAAACTGTGCATACCCTTTGACCCAGCAGCGCTACTACTGGGATTATATCCCAAAGAAATACTAAAGAGCGGAAAGAGACATATATGTGCCAAAATGTTTGTGGCAGCTCTTTTTGTTGTAGCTAGAAACTGGAAGATGAATGGATGTCCATCAGTTGGAGAATGGTTGGGTAAATTGTGGTATATGAAGGTTATGGAATATTATTGCTCTGTAAGAAATGACCAGCAGGAGGAATACAGAGAGGCCTGGAGAGACTTAAATCAACTGATGCTGAGTGAAATGAGCAGAACCAGAAGATCACTGTACACTTCAACAACAATACTGTATGAGGATGTATTCTGATGGAAGTGGAAATCTTCAACATAAAGAAGATCCAACTCACTTCCAGTTGATCAATGATGGACAGAGGTAGCTACACCCAGAGAAGAAACACTGGGAAGTGAATGTAAATTGTTAGCACTAATATCTGTCTGCCCAGGTTGCATGTACCTTCGGATTCTAATGTTTATTGTGCAACAAGAAAATGATATTCACACACATGTATTGTACCTAGACTATATTGTAACACATGTAGAATGTATGGGATTGCCTGTCATCGGGGGGAGGGAATAGAGGGAGGGGGGGTAATTTGGAAAAATGAATACAAGGGATAATATTATAAAAAATATATATATATATAATAAAAAAAATTTAAAAAAAATAAAAAAAAAGAAATCAAGCCATTCTCCAATTGAAAAATTGTCAAAGGATATGAACAGATAATTTTCAGATGATGAAATTAAAACTATTTCCACTGATATGAAAGTGTTCCAAATCAGTATTGATCAAAGAAATGCAAATTAAGACAACTCTGAGATACCACTACACACCTGTCAGATTGGCTAAGATGACAGGAACAAATCATGATGAATGTTGGAGGGGCTGGGACACTGATGCATTGTTGGTGGAGTTGTGAAAGAATCCAACCATTCTGGAGAGCAATCTGGAATTATGCTCAAAAAGTTATCAAAATGTGCATACCCTTTGACCCAGCAGTGCTACTACTGGGCTTATATCCCAAGGAAATACTAAAGAAGGGAAAGGGACCTGTATGTGCCAAAATGTTTGCGGCAGCCCTTTTTTGTAATGGCTAGAAATTGGAAAATGAATAGATGTCTATCAATTGGAGAATGGTTGGGTAAATTATGGTATATGAATGTTATGGAATATTATTGTTCTATAAGAAATGACCAACAGGAGGAATACAGAGAGGCTTGGAGAGACTTACATCAACTGATGCTGAGTGAAACAAGCAGAACTAGAAGAACATTATACACTTCAACAATGATACTGTATGAGGATGTATTCTGATGGAAGTGGATTTCTTCAACATAGAGAAGAGCTAATCCAATTCCAACTGATTAATGATGGACAGAATCAGCTACACCCAGAAAAGGGAACACTGGGAAATGATTGTAAACTGTGAGTATTTTTTTTGTTTGTTTTTCTTCCCAGATTATTTTTATCTTCTGAATACAATTCTTCCTTTGCAACAACAACAACACAATTCGGTTCTACATATATATATATTGTACCAAGCATATACTATAAGATATTTAATATGTATGGGAATGCCTGCCATCTAGGGGTGGGGGTGGAGGAAAGGAGGGGAAAAATTCGGAACAGAAGGGAGTACAAGAGATAATGTTGTAAAAAAAAAATTATCTATGCATATGTACTGTCAATAAAAATGTTAAAATTATAAAATTAATAAAAAAATTATTTTAATTAGTGTTGCCATCTCTGCTGCCTATTTTAAAATCTCTTAAATGTTATTTCATCTCATTTGTCTCATCTTTTTATGATCTTGAGATAAAAACAGTCCTGGGACAAATTATTATCCAGTTATTATTTTTCATGTTTTATTTTCTATCAAACAACTTTTTTTTTAATATTACACAGATACATAAAATAACTTTTAACAGTTAAATTTCATTATATAAATTTTTCTGTAAGCTCATTTCAAACATCTTCAGTATAACTCCAATAAAGTCAGAACAACAGAAATATGTACAACATGCTGCTCCCATCTTATTTTGTTTTTCTCTAATAGGTCTTTATATTTTGAAAGCTTTCAATTCCATGTAATTTACAGATTATAAATATATTTGGAATAATTCCAACCATTAAAATATTTATGACTTTATCACTATTATTAGATATTATTTTAAAGACATCATTAAAATTTAATCAAATGTAATTCATAAATATAATATGATAATACATAGTATCATTCATTTAAAATATACTAAGTAGATTCATAATCTTATCAGTGTGAATACTCCTTTAACCAGAGCATTTTACAAAACACCAATTTCTCATCTTATATAAATAAGAACTTCGGAAGGATACTGCCCAAATACCAATGTAGTATAATAAACACATTACATAGGCTTCACCTAAAAATCAAAATCACCCTCCTGTGCTTCAGGAAAAACAAATAACCTCACACCTTGGTTGGAATCCAAAGGGGGAGAAAGTTACAGGCTGTTACACACTGATGTCAGGGCTCCTTTCCTAGAGTCTATTCCTCCATTTTATATCTCATTAACAAGAAGTTGGGGCTCTAACCCTAGCAATTTTCACAACAGAGGCTAGAAGTCCTTCTGAGAGTTACTGCCATTTTAGGTAGTACACTGCCTAACTTCACCAAATCCAATAATATGTCACATCTCATACTTCAGCCCACTACAGCCATCAAATATCCAGACATGAACCAAAGCCAGGGTCTTATTTAGGACTAAGGTTTCATATACTAAGCCAAGCAGGAGATGAGTTCATAATACATGTGTGCTGCATTTTCAGGGCATGAAACTTCTCTAACTTCTACCACTACCATCATGAAGCAATGAAACTAGAACCAGAGCTCAAATGGGCCTCAAGGAAGAAGTTCACCAATCTAAATGTCCAAACCTATCACCTTGATGCTTCCAATCTCCTGATTTCATATCAATTTGGAAGGACATCTCCAATGGAGTATTCCAAGGACCTTTCTTTGGCTTTGTGTTGGATATCATTTTTTATTAATAATTTAGAAGGCATGTATGAATACAGTTTATATGAAAAAGATCCAGGAGTTTTAGTGGATTGCAAGCTAAACATCAGAAGTACTATATGGCCTCTAAAAAAATCTGTTTCTGCCTTGGACTATACTGAGAGGAGAAGAGCTTCCAAAAAAAGAAGTTTTTCCTTTGTATTGTTCTCTGAGGATTATACTTATTTGTATTATTCCCTGAGGATTATACTTATTCTGTTTTGGTCTCAGAAAATAGAACTTTGAACAGTGGTTAGAAATGCTCAAAAGGAAAATTTAGATTAAATATAAGGGAGAGAAAACTTCCTAACAATTATAACTATTCTAAAACAGAATGGGTTATCTATAAAAGTAGTAAGTTCCCCATCACTGGAAGTATTCAAGTGAGTGATTAATGACCACTTAATGGATATGTTGTATCGGAAATTCTTTTTCAGGTGTAAGTAGACATAGACAACCATTGATATGCTTTCCAACTATGAAATTCTGTGACTCTCCAGATGATTTCATCTATTCCCATTGGTTCAGTTTTCACCTACATAGATAAAAGGCAAAGGCACAGTGGGAAAAGTGCTAGATATTCTGTATTCATATATTTTGCCTTATAATAAGGGATTTTGTACAGTCCCTGTTAAACTTAAATCTATGATGCCCAACTGCAGTTTCCTCATCTGTAAAATGGTAATAATAACAACACCTCCTTGTGAAGTGATAAGGATTAAATGAGGACATACTTGTAAAGCATTTTGGAAACAACATGACTGAATAGAAAGAAAACCAGGGGAGAAAGCTTCTTCTAAGACCACCTCACCAGGCATGAAAAGCGACTAAACTCCTTAAACATACCCCCAAAGAATAATGAAGGAAAAAATGAGAAGAGAAACACAGAAAAGAAATAAAATCAAGGGAATGATCAAGGGAAGCTTCTAAAGCTTGTTCAGTCTGGTAGCCCCAGAGTCAAAACTAAACTAGATTGAATAAACTGTTTTCTCCCCTTAGAAACTCCATCCATTCCCTTCTGCCTGTCTTCCTGACCTTATTCTAGATCAGAGAAAGAAAAAAGGTTATGGTCCTTTCTTAAGTGATTCAATCTTCCATACTAAAGTGGCCTGAGTTCATCTGAGTGATGAGGAAGAGGGCCTAAATTCCAGACCTAGTCATAGGTCTAAACTAAGTTCATAGGCCTCCTCATTACTATGTCAGGACCTTAGAGCCCCATCAAAACTCTATTACTTAACCTGCTACCATGTCAGGGTAGAAAGGTCTGCAGAGAGGGAAAAACTACCCCTACTTTCATTTACACCACAGTGCCCAAAATTCTGGTAATTCCTATACAGCTGTTTCATCTTCACCCCTAGAGAAAAGCCCTTGCACCCTAATCTTCCACTATAAAATGTGGAAGCCAAGAGCTGAGGATTAACCCAAAGTTCCATCCTAAATACTATATCATCAAAATGGTGTTGAAATCACACTTGCTGAAATGTGTAGCCTGTTCTCTACCCCCTTCATGTTGTTTCTAATTCAAAGGAAAAAAAAGAGACAAAGGAAAAATTCTTCAATTGTTAAAACAGAAACAACACTATACCTAAAGAAAAGCTAACTCGAATTCTAAAATCAATAATATTCACTTTTTCAAAATAAATACAAAAAAGAACAGAAAATACTAAAAATAGTTTTAGTTCTAAAAATCACAAGCCTTGATAATGTGACCATATTGTTTGAAAACAAATTAACTCACTTCCAAGACAAACAAGACATGGCAGAATTTATAAAAAAAAAAAAAAAAATCACAACTAAATAGATCCCCATAAACAATGGGAAAGAATATCTAAAAGTGACAACTATAAATGACTAACAAAAATTGTGTGTGTTACCTTTTGCTAGAATTTAATATATAAATCTGTGGACAATTTGTAAAATTTTATCGGATAAATTGAAATAATAAAACTTAAGTTTGGAGATATTTTAATTTTAATGATTAACACAAAAGGGTAAAAAATAATAAAAAAAAAAGAAAAACACAGACACTCCAAAAGCAAATAAAAACAAAAATGAAGAATAAATAAAAAGAAAGAACTTAACAACCTCCCCAAACACTTAACATTTGGGGAAAATATCAATAATTTAAAAATGGATATACAACCTGTTTTGTTATTTTAAAAGATAAAATTGTTACATAAGATTAATATAAGTTCTATTCCTTTTATCAAGAATAATAAGAAAATAACAGAAAACAAATCAAATGTTTTGCTTATAACAATTATAACTAATGATTCCTGGTCTGAATTTTTCTTTTAAAATGATAAAATAAGGAAATAAATCTCATTCATATATTGTTTAAAGGAACAACTGATAACGGAAAAAGATAAAACTAAATTAAAATCGTGATTAAGAGTTTGTTCTACACTGGGAAATAAATGTGGATTACTTGCATTTTTGTTTTTCTTCCCAGGCTATTTTTACCTTTCTGAATCTGATTTTTCTTGTGCAACAAGAGAACTGTACAGATGTGTACACATATATTGTATTTAAGATATACTTTTGTTACGTCCTGTTGTCTCTCAATTGTAATCTTTCTCTGGGAAGAGGTTTCTTTTCTGTATAATCTTTTTCTCTGTGAGCAGGTTTCTTGGGAGGCTTCTAGAGCCTCCAGCCAGAGTGAAAGGTAGAATCTCGAATCCTCTTCTTCCTGAATCCTGTCTCTAAATCTTCTTGAGCTTCCCTGAAGTTCTCCCGGGAAGTCTTGTCCTTATCCCAATCTAGACTCTCTCCTTCCAGACTGCCGTCCAAACTCAATGTCCCTGGAGGCTGCCTTGGTGGCTCCTTATATCCCCCCAGAGAATAGGCTTATGGGTACTCCCAGGAGCTTGTGGGAACTCCTTACTGACCAATAAGCAAGCTCCTTTAAAGTATTCCTTCAAAGGTGTAGACTTCCTTAAAGATTTGAACTAAAGGTGTGAACTCTGAGCTAGAGAATTAAGTACCAACTTAGTACTTAGTAAGAACCTAATATACTTTAACATGTTTAACATGTATGAGACTACCTGCCATCTGGGGGGATGGGTGGAGGGAGGGAAGGGAGAAGTTGGAACAGAAGTGATTTCAAGGGACAATGTTGACAAAATTACCCATGCATATGTTCTGTCAATAAAAACCTATAATAAAAAAATGTTTTAAAAAGGAGTTTGTTCTAAAATACATCATACAATTGAAAATTTTAAAAAATTAATAATAATACATAAGATAAAGACAAAGGCATTCCAGAATAGTTAAAAGAAAAATAAAGAATATGTAAAAATTTCTGCCACATACACAACAAAACAATTCAACAGCTAAATTAAAAAATTTAAATATTAAGTGACACAAAAAATAAAGTGTAAGATTTTCTTATAGTATTTTTATATTTTCTTATAATAGCATTGATTATTTTCTTATAATAGCATTAATAAAAATAAAAGATTAACTATAAAGAAATGACAGATTTAGCTATTTTTAAAAGATACGAAATAGAAAAAAAGGAGAATATGCTTTATTTCCAAATACACATGTTAAAAACCCATACAAAGAATAACATAACAAGTCATAACAGTAGCCAAACATGAATTCAAAATGAAAAAACATTGTTCTTGCTGAGTAATTAAAAGACAAAGTAGATGATTTACAAAAACATAAATGTTAAAACTGACACACTAAAAAAATAATCATTTAAATAGAACAACCTGAAAGAAATGACGTCATTTAAAAATTGGCCTGTAACCACCAGAGAGTTGATGAACTGAAAATTCAGAATGTGGTATACATTTTTCAACATAGTCAATATAGCAAATTTGTTTTGTTGCACTCCGCATATTTGTTTTGAGCATCATAATTTTTTATAAACTGTTTGATGAGAGTGAAATAGATGAAATCAATAATAAATGCTCATAAAAATAAACAAAGAATGGATAAATAGATAAATAAATAATTGAATTAAATTGGATAGATGAGGGGACACAATCAGCAGGGGAAATATAAGAAATGCCCTTTCAAGAGAAAGAAGAAAAAAGACTGGTCTCAACCAAAACAAAACCTGGTTCAGATGAATTCAATGTAGAATTCTTTCACAATTTTCATGAACAAATAATGCCTAAAGGTAGAAGAATTATATCTTTCATATTCTAAAAGTCAGTGCAAATGGCAAAAACCGTTTAAACTCAAAATTATCTATCCTATGCTTTCAGTAGGTCTCAGAGATGAACAGCTTCTAGCATATAAGAGAAATCTACAAGCTGGATCCAAAACTTTAGAATAAGAATTTTCTAAGTATTACATCACATTAGCTGGTACACAAAAATGTGTAGCAAAAAGAAGATGAAAAATGGTTTCAAGGCTTAGCTCAGATACCACCTGCTCCAAGATTTCATTGATTCCCAGCCTCCAGCACTATTTGTTAATGTTTACTTTTTTCTCAAAAGATCTATTTTTCCCCTATACAATGAAATTTCTTTGAGGGCAGGTACTGCTTCATTATTAGCTCCTGGCATTGTGCCTACACTTAATTAAAAAAATAAATAAATAAAAGTTTGTGTTGAATTAAACTGAATGGCAGTCTTAGAGCTGGAAGATCTGCAAGAGCAGAGGCTGAGAAATAATCATCAAGCTGGTGATTCATTTTCAGAATCTGTCTTTGCCTATGGCCATACAACTACACAAGTTGTAAAAATAATCATGCTAGTAATATTTTAAAATATATTTTAATGCATGTAAACTTACCATCCAATAAAGTTTCACAATATATTTTCCATAGCTATTATATAGAGGCATATGTCCTTTCACTGCCTTGCATAGAGAGTATATATGTTCCCAGGGTTTCCAATTTAGAATGGGAGGGTCTGTTGAATAGCTTGAAATATTTCCATTATATATCTTCCATATTGAATGTATTTCACTTATAATCCATCTCATCACCTAAAGACCAAAAATAACTGTCTTAGTTACTTTTACTTTTAAATTTAATGTTAATAAATTAAATTTTTATTTTTTCCAAATTGTAATTTTCTAAAAACAATTTCTAAATTCAATTTAGAAAAACATTATTAATATTATTATAATGAAATATATTTTTTTCAAATTATGACTTTCTAAATTGCAATTAGGAAAAATTATTTTACTTTCAAATTTATCTATACATATATGTCTCCCAAAATAAAATGCTATTTTAAAGCTATAATTTTCTAAATATTTAGAAAATTGCAATTTAGAAAAAAAATTTATATAATGATAATATTAATATATTAATGTATGATGAATATATGTGCACTACAATTAAGAGTAAGGAGTTGTTCTAAAATACATCATGCAACTGAAAAGTCTAAAAAAAAAAGCCAAGGAGGACGACAATAAAGGCATAAAATAAAATGAAATTAAAAATTAGAAAAAATGAAAGACAAAAGCCAAGAAAGTTCAAGGAATACATATGTAATATATATCATTATGTATAATATATTATTATTTTTCCAAATTGTAATTTCTAAATATGTGTATTTAGAAATTATAATTTTAAAAAATAGCACTTTATTTTGAGAGACATATGTAGAGAAGCTAGAGAAGTTTTAGAAAATTACAACTGAAAAATATCAAAAATGCCCACTGAATTAGTAATATTAATTTTAAAGTACTATATTGAATTATAAAATTATTTTCATAAATAAATCTAGTAACATATGTTAACTATGTTTAATGTCTCTACTTCATCTCCTGTCACTTATTTTTTAGCACTCTGTTATCTGGCTTCCAACCTCATTGCTCAATTACAAAAGTAGTTCAGCTCGTTTAACAATATGCCTCATTTCTCTATACATACCTCACTGCAGATTATGTGTCCATTTGCTGTAAATATGTCAAATGAAGTTTCATTTTTCACTACCACAGGAATCTGAAAAAATTATTTAAAATGATATTAACAATACAAAACCAATCAAGGTTATAGTTAATATTTATCAAAACATTATAAGAAAAATAACAAAGGTAAATTATCACTTTGTCAAAATAAAATTTAATCATCTATTTATACAAAATACAAAAAACTTATTTAATATGCCTCCTGTATTGATATGTAGTTTAGTAAACATAAGACACCTTGGAAATTCCTCTTTTTCAATTACAATAGAAAGAGAAGCAAATTACAGTAGTGAACATAGGACTAACATTAAAGTCAGAAAGGACTGTGTTCACATACTATCTCTGATATATTAGTTATATAACACTGACCATTTTGCAAAACCTCTTCATTCTAATACAAAAGAAATATCCAAACTATACCAGTAGCAGTGTTCTATACCTATGAACATACATATATAGTCCGCCCAAAGCTCCGAAAAGGAGTTCATAAAATTAATTATGATGTATTTGTAACATAAACTAACTTCTACTTAATTGTAAACAGTAGATCAACAGAGTCACATCTAGATAATAGACTAAAAGAATGTCAATGTTCGAGTAGTAGCAACTGAGTAACTAGAAGATATGCTGGGTTTTAGGGAAAGATAATAAATTTTGTTTTGCACATGTTGAGTTTCAGTTAGAGAGATATAAGCTATATTATGATATTTCCAAAGGGAATCTTGGGAGAGGACATGAGTCAAACAATTTATGAGAAACCATCTGGGATATTATATTATCTTGGGGAATTAAAGCCCAATTGATACATTGGTTACATAAGAAATAAATTGCAACTTTACCCTGTTCAAATTTTTCATTATATTAGAAGTAATATTTAATAGAAGCTAGAAAAGACTACAACTTGGAGGAAATCTCCAGTACTTGATTAGTCATATAACTTCTCTACTGCTGTTAAGTCATTTTTTCAGCCATGTCCAACTCACAGTGACCATATTTGAGGTTTTCTTGGCAAAGATATTGGAATGGTTTGCCATGTTCTTCTCCAGCTTTTTCTACAGAGGCAAAACATGGCTAAGTGAATTGCTCAGGGTTACAAAGCTAGTTAAGGTCTGAGGTGAAATTTGAACTCACAAAGTTGAATATTCCTGACCAGTCTTGGAATTCTATTTCATCATCTAGCTATCCCTCATAACTTCTTTAGATTTCTGATTTTCCAAGGATAAAACATGGATGATAATACAAAATTATTAACCAGGGGAAAATATACTATTCTACTGCAACCAAATAAACTTGTATTCTATTACTATACATAGTGAATTAGTTCATTCAAACTAGAACTTGTGGAACTAAAATATACAAAAGAGTTATTTCTAATAAGCACTGAAAAAAATAATAAAACAAGTAAAGTGGCTTTGGAATTACAATAAAAATCCTCCTGAGAAGTGGCCATAAAAAAAATCTGCCAGTCTGACATCTCAGGCAGAAGCTCAGTCTACCACATTGACATAAAAACTTTCTCAAGAATGTAAATAAAATTGAAACTGTTTCTTGACAGTTGAGGCAAAGGAAAATATAAGAGCAATAAAGCAAAATTAAAATTAGTCTATGTGCCATCTTATACTTATTTTCAAACATCAAGCAATAATATGTGGATTATTTATTCTTCATGAATATTGGAGGAAAATTAGTATTTTCTTATCACTATAAAACAAAGAGTTTTTGTATTTAAAGGCAACTAATATCACAGTGTAGAGAACATTGGGTCTGGAGTTGGAAAAAAAACGAGTTCAAATCTAAGTTCAGATACTACCTGTGTGATCCTGAGCGAGTCAATTAATCACTTAGTGCTTCAGTTTTTAGATCTATAAAATGGGGATAATAATAGCATCTATTATTTAGCATCTAATGCCTCTCTTGATGTTATGAGGATCAAATGAGTCAATATTTGTAATGCACTTTGTAAACCTTAAAGAACATGCATAGCACACACATTATATATATATACATATATATGCATATATATGTATATATACATATATATGCTAGCTATTATTGTTTATATTTCAATATATTATTATTTATATTTATATATCATTTATATTTCTAAATACTGTATCAAACTTGTTGATCAATACACTTTATTGATTATGAAAACAAAGTTTTGTACCTTATTGATCAAAACTTCCTGTGGACGTTTCCATGAAGAAACTTTTAATGATGGTGGCATTTCAATCTTCCCTTCAGGGTCATCAAATAAATGCTAATACAGGTGAAAAAGATAAAGGTACACATTAGGAAATCAAAAGTCATTAACAACAACTAAAAATAGAAATTTTCTTGATAAACCAAATAAATCTCTAAAGACTTGCCAAGAGATGTTTCAAAAATTAAAAATAAACAATTAGCAAGCAAATTGAGTTCTTTCACTGTGTGCATACAATAACCCAACATTTATTATCTTTTGTAAACTAATAGCTATTTTTAAAATATATGCAAAGATAGATTTCAACATTCATCCTTACAAAGCCCCTTCCTCCTCACTAGACAGAAAGTAATCCAATATATGTTAAACATGTGCAATTCTCCCATACATATTTCCACATTTATCATGCTACACAAGAAAAACCAGATCAAAAAGGAACCAAAAATGAGGAAAAAAAGCAAAGAACAACAAAAAAAGTGAAAATACTATATTGTAATCCACATTCAGTCCTGATAGACCTCTTTCTGGATACAGATGGCTCTCTCTCTATCACAAGCCTATTAGAATTGGCCTGCATTACTCATTGTTGTAAAGATCCACATCCATTATAATTGATCGTCACATAATGTTCCAACATTTATTATCAACAATATATAAATAACAAAAAATAGAGCACAAATATTTAAATTACCGATTTTTATAAATTTTATATTTCCTGTTATTCTCCATTTTTTTCAATAAAAGGAAATCAGAGGTTGTAGGTTCAAACCTCCCAATCACTTATTCTTTGTATTTGTTCAGTCATTTTTCCAACTCTTCATGACCCAGTTTAGAGTTTCTTAGCAAAGATACTAAAGTGGTTTACCATTTTCTTCTGCAGTTCATCTTGCAGATGGAAAAACTGAGGCAAAAAGGATTAAGAGACTTACCCAAGGTCATTTAGTTAGTGTCAAAAACTAGATTTGAACTCAGAAACATGTCTTACTGACTCCAAACCCAGAATTCTCTCATTAAATTTATATCTAAATATAATTCACATTTTATACTTTTGCAAGATTTTTCACATAGATAGATATATGATCATCAGAAAAAAAATCCTGGTAGAAAATGTACATAATATGGGATATAATATTTTATATATATATATATATATATATATATATGTATATATATATATATATATATATATATATATGTATACATATATATGTATGTGAGTATATATATATATGTGTGTGTGTGTGTGTGTATGTATGTGAGTGTTGTATGTGAGTGTTTATATTTGTATAATATAATATGACACAATATAATATATATAATATTAACTAAAAT
Organism: Sminthopsis crassicaudata; assembly: GCF_048593235.1. Lineage (NCBI taxonomy): Eukaryota > Metazoa > Chordata > Mammalia > Dasyuromorphia > Dasyuridae > Sminthopsis > Sminthopsis crassicaudata. The sequence goes on from NC_133620.1 coordinate 147,458,424, forward strand.
GTCTCCAGAATATTCTCTCACATGTTAATATTGAGGATTTTATCAAAAAAAATGAAATAACTATTGAGTATTTCTTGTGTACAAAGTATTCCATATATTTCATCCTCAGAATTATAATATTTCACAAAAAAGAACATTACCATTGACTACAATTTCAAAATACAATAATAATAGCATATTTACTGTATTGGGCATTATTCTAAGACTATTATTTCACTTGATTCTCACAATAACCCTAAGGGATTAGGTCTTACTTTATCCTCATTTTACAGATAAGAACTGAGGAAGAGAGAGTAAGTAACTTCCTTGGGGCCACATTGCTAGTTTGAGTCAGAGACCATATTTGAATTCAGATCTTCCTGACTCCAGGCCTGATGCTCTCTTTCCTATGCTACCTACTAGCCAGTACTTGTGACTGAAAATTTTATGAGGCTCTAAAACAGAATTTCTTAACCTGAGGGGATTCTGTGACCTTAATTAAAAAAAAAAAAAAAAAAAAAAAAAAAAAAACTTTGATAATTGTTTCTTAATTCCTTTATTATCCTATATCTGTAATTTTATGCATTTAAAATTTTATGCGAAGTAGTACATAGGTTTTACCAAATGGCCAAAGGAGTCCATGAAACAAAAAAAAGATTAAGAACTATTCCTCTAGGAGTTTTACTATAAAGTACTATAAAGTAAATCGCTGCTTGAAAATATATTTGAATGCTGAATTCAATCTAATAGCATGAACAGGAAAGTCAGATATTTTTGAAAGCAAGAAAATAGTTAAAGGAACTATGATTTTATGAATGTGGATCAGTCATTTAACAAACATTTATTAGGCATCTACTACATACTAAGCACTGTACTAAGCACTGAAAATAGTAGGCAGGCTAAAATATAGTGTTGATGTCAAGGAAAAATAAGAACTTCTCCAAAAGTTTGATAATTTTGAAATGATTCCATGAGAATATGTCAAAGGGTCTTCTTCTTACCTCTGTAGGACTAAATGAAATTTCCTGCATAATTTTCAAGAGCAGCTAAATTAAAAATATTAATCACTCTGAAAGTGATTTGGTGATACACTGCTCCAAATCCATAAATCACTAGGTACATAAATATGCAATAAACAAATTTCTTTAATGAACTTGAAAATGAAAATCCAGAAAGTTCATCTTCTACTTACTAAAGTGGGACTTTTTCCAGATTTGTCTTTTTCCTTTCCTCCTTTTCCTGCATCCCACTTTTCCGCATTTATATCTGCTTCATTCCATTCTGGCCAAATTGGGAATTTTCCTTTTCTTATTTCAGTTAAACCAGACTGTGTGCTACTCCCAAAAGATGACTGACTAAAAAAAGAAAGATAAGTTAAATAAAAACATTTGAAACTCACAGAAAATAAAGGGATTATATTATTTAATATCGCTATGCTTAAATACATAAATCAGAAGAATAGCTATGGCTCAAATAAGTCTCAGGGATGTAGAGACTTAAGAAAATTCTTAGGAAAGCAACAAAGTCTGGAGATCTGCAGATGTAGCTAAATGTGCATTAATTCATTGTTAACTACCTATTTTTTTCTCTTTTGAGGTCCAAATACTACTGAAGAAATTTCTACATTTTAAGAGGAGTAAAAAAGCTATTCTAATTAAACAAAGGCAACTTTTCTTTTTTTCTGTTGGAACCTCAAATTCCTAGCTATTTTTTTTTATTTTCAAGGATGTGTTTGAAATTAATTTGGACATTAACAGTAATGAAAAGCTTCCAAAATTCAGTAGTTAGCCCATCTATGACAAAATATTTTAAGTCATATGACCCTATTGATCACTTGCTCTCTATAAAGTTGTCCATTTTCAAAAATGACACTATAAAAAGTAATTTTGATGTCTATCAAACCTTTTTATTAGAAAGTATATTTTCAGTCATTCTACTTCCAGAATATTGTGTGAAAGGAGGAAAAGGACAAGAAGGGAAAAAGTATTTATATAGCAAATGCTTTACATCTCCTAAATATAACATGTGTTCTACATTGTATCTTTACAAATGCTATCTCATTTGAACTTAACAATATAGGTGAGCAAAGTAGGTATTACTATTATTACTATCCCTATTTTATAGTTTAAGAAACTGAAGCAGACAGCTTAAATGACTTGTCAGGTTCACTTAGTAAATGTCTGTGGCCATCTAGGGAAGGGGGTGAGGGAAAGGAGGGGATAATTTGAAATAGAAGGCTTTGCAAGAATCAATGCTGAAAAATTACTCATGCATATGTTTTGTAAATAAAAACTTTAATAAAAAAATTTTAGAAAGACAAGCTGAAAAGATATAAAGTAAAAAACTAGAGCAGAAAAATCTGAAAAGGAGAAATAGGGGAGCCAAGGACCCAAGGATAAATAATTGGAAGAGGACAGGGACTAAAGAAGAAAAGTTGGTTTAAAAAAGATAAGCAAGAAAAAGACAATAAGGCAAGGTAAGATGTTAAGGAATTGACAACTTAATTTTTGAAGATACCCACAAGCATTTAGTCAGAGTTTTTCCTTAAAGCAGTTCTGGCAAGAGAGACTGGGAGTCTTTGTTCCAACAAGTATGTCAAATAAAAATACTTTTACAGTGGCTCACAGATAAGGTATGATGTTTGTATTTCTGTCAGCTAGTTCAGCCTGGAGCTATGAAGATCTAAGTTCAAATCTAGTCTCATTTACTAGTTGTGTGATCCTGGGCAAGTTCTCATGTGGAAAATGGGGTTAAATAAGAGTATCTTCCTGCTAGTTTTTTGTGAGAATCAAATGAGAAAAATAATTATAATACACTTAGAACAGTAAATGGCAGAAAGTACTCTATTATTATGTCTTGGACAAAAAACTACAAATGATCAAAATGTAGGTTGTTATCTCTCTGAGAAGGTGAAGGAACATATGGAATGCCTTTCTATTTTCAAAGTTAGAATTAAGCATGTCTAATTTTTAAAAATATATACAAAGATTTCTATATGAAAACAAAATAAGAAAAAAAATAGATTTGAAGAAGCATTAGGAAATCCATATCCCTTTTAAGAAATAGAATTGCAGAAGGAAATCCCAAAGAAAAGAGGAAGAAGGTGGCTCATTGAAAACTTGAAGCTAGGCAAAGTGGAGCCACATCATCTATGGAAGAAGCTGCACCTTACCCTCCAAAGGATAATGTTAGAGAGCCATAGGTACTGTCATCCATGAAGGGTCAAAAGGAAAAAATATGAGTAATTGAGAACTTTCCACTGACTTCTCCACCTGAATGACTATTGTGCACTTCTGGTAATTCATACAAGCAAAATCCAGGAAGAATCTTTACAGATAAATTATGTAAATTTTAGGGGCAAATGTGGTATTTTTACAATTGTTGCTAATAAAAAGTAAAGAAAAAAAAAGATTGTCCTTTCATGGACCTGTGATAGAGAAAATAGTCTCTGAGAATGGGATTTGGATTTTTGCAACACAGTTTAATTAATGGAATGGTAGGAATGCAGTTTCCATGGATAAGGCTGATATGAATATATATGCCTGGGATCTTACAAGTCTCTTTTTTTTTTTCAAGTTTTCAGCTGAAAAGGAAGAAAGAGGTTAAAAAAAACTGCCAAAATACATCCACCAAACAAGGTATAAGAGAAAATAGTTATAAGGTAGTAAGATAAATTATGGTATAAATGTTCAGAAATCTTTAGGAGACTAAAATCTTAGAAAGGAATCAGCATTAAAAATTGCAACTTCAAATGTCTATACACAAATGTACAAAATAGGGATGAGAGAATACTCAGTACCTATCATGATGTCTGGAAAGTAGTAATACTTAACAAATACTGTTGAATGAATTACAAATGAATAACTATCACAATAATCTCCCAATGGATAAAAAATTTAAACATAAAATACATCCGCATTTTAAAAAAAAGAATTGTAGAACTATTTTATAATGATTGGCTGAAAAGGGGAGAAAGATTTTTAATGATTCAAGTTTATAGGAAATCACAAAAGACAAGACAGATAATTTTGATAATTAAAAAAGTGAAAGATCTTGCATGAACAAAATCAATCCAGCTAAAAACAAGTCTAAAACCCAATATGTGGGTGTGCATATACATACACATGACTAAGAACCATTCCCAAACAGATATACATTCAAAGAATATGAACAGTTTTTAAAAAGAATTGAAAACTATCAAGTCACATCAAAAAATTTCTCCAAGTCCTAACAATAAAAATAAATGCAAATTAAACAATTTTAATATTTTACTTCACCTCTAGAAAAATGACAAAGATGGTAATATTAGCAATATAACAAAAATTATACATATAATATTGACAGATATGTAAATTAGTCCAACTATTTTGAAATGAGATTGAGAATTATACAATAAAAATCATTAAATTTGTATTACACCTTAGTCTAAAGATCCTATTACTGGGTACATCCTCCAAAAAAGTCAAGGAAAAAAAAGTCTATCCCCTAATACAGGAATATAACCAAACATGGTTTTGTGGTAGGTTCAAATTAGCAAAAGCAAAATGGCTATTCATTGACTGGAGAACAGTTGAGCAATTCATAGTAGACAAATGTATACAGTTAGAAATAATAAATCTGAAGTATTCAGAAAAATTTTGGAAAGATTTTTGAACTTATGCATACTAGAACAAATTAAGAAAAACAACAGGCACAATCATAGCAATAATATTTATGAAAGAAACATTAAAGGGAAGACAAACTCAGGAGCCAAGATGGTAGAATACAGACAACATTCTCCGAAATGTTAAACTCTTCCAACATTCTCCTAAAAACCACTTTAAAGAAATACTTTAATTGAATTCTGCAGCAGTAGAGACAATGAAAGTTTGGGTTGAGTCATTTTTTTTCCAGTCTCACACAACTTAGGAGGTCTAGAACACTAGGGTAAAGAGAGTAAATCTTATAGCAACACCATCAGTGAACCTTGAAGGTGGAAGTGACAACAGCAAAAGCAGCTTCAGAAACTCTCATTCCAGAGAAGGTAAGGAAATTAAATATTTGGTCTGAAAGAGATCACAGGGGATCCTGGGCACACCACTGGGTAAAGCACTATTTAGCAACTCCACTGCCCTTACACATTTTCAGGTTGCAGTTCCAAAATAGAGAGGACTAGTGCATCTGCAAAGGAAGGGCCTTTCCTGCGTAAAGAGCAAAGCACAGAACAAAAGAAACCAAGTGTCCAGAAGTTACCACACCTTTCCTTTGGATCACACCATTTTAGAAGCTCCAAAAATTTAAGATACCTAGAATTATCTGTGGAAACAGCATCAAGGAAAGTTTTTCCTTACAGATATCACTGAGACTTGATGGAAATCATTGGCATATAGCTCTGGGAAAATATTCTTTATTAAAAAGGAAATAGATGGGAGTTAAGATGGTGGAATGGCAGGAATATCATAATTTTCCATTTCTAAACTCCTTACTAAAAACCCATGTACTAAATAAAATCCTGTTAGGGAAATGCAGAAAAAGTCATAGAATCATCTCTCCAAGTCCCCCAGGATTTGCACTGTAGGCACTGGAAAAAGGACTAAGAGTACACTTACTCTCAAAGGCCATGTACTGAGGCAAGAGGATGTACCAGGTCCAAAGTGGCCACCCAAAACCCATAAAGGGATATTAGGACAGGGACAAGTATTAACTGGAACCTTTGTCTCCTACTGCCCAGTTCCAGGTTATAGATATAGATTAGAATGAAAGATGATTCTATCCATCTAAGTCCTTAGTGGCTTACTGGAAAGGCATGAACTTCAGAACCAGCAGGCTTGAGATGGGTACTCCAACCTTCAGTTGGGAGCTAGGGAAGAATGAGGGCACTCCCCCTGGAGAGGGGGTTGTGAGGGATATCAAATTCCTATATGGCAGAAAAGAAACTAAAGATGACCAATATCATGTTGCTCTCAGAGTCAATTAAAATAGTAGCAGAATCCATGGTCATTGATTGTTTAGATGCCTGAAAGAGATCTGCCAACTATTAAGAAATAAAGCTCTAATGCACTATATCACCTCGCTGCCATAGCCACCCTATTTCAAGAAATCTTAAAACTGCCCAAATATTTCAAAACCAGAGAGCAAAATAAAAATAAAAAGAATGTACCAATCACTTTGTGAAAGAAAGCCCAAAATAAAAACTCTTAAGAAATTAAATAGCCCAAATCCAGAACTTCCAAGTCAAAGAAAAAATCCTGCAAGTAGCCAAAAAAGAAATGTCAAATACCACAGAACAATAGTCTGGATCACCCACAATTTATCAACTGCCACCATATAGGAACAGAGAACTTGGAATATGATATGCAAGAGGCAAAACACAAGCATTTATATCAAGAATAACTTATCCAGTCAAATTAAGTGTGATGCTACAGTGGAAAAAATAGACATAAAGGTCTTTCAAGCATTGCTGACATGCTATGGAGAAACTGTGAAATTAAAACACAAGAGTAAAGATCATTATACAAAAATAAAAAATGACTAACAACTATACAAAATTAAATGAATATAATATTCTTGTTATTCAAATATGTACATCTGAATATGGGGAAATGATATACAAGCCTCCTCTGAATTCTACCAACATTAGGTTTAACAGAACAATCCACTTAGAAAGGCCTAGAAGTAACTTGAACTTAACAGTGAGAAGAAAAAGGAAGAGGAAAGCACTGGCAGGGGGTGGGGATTAGGGGAAATATGTCATTTAATTAGAATATACAAAAAGATTTGTAAAAGAGGATGGTGTGGTAGGGGAACAGTTGATCAACTTGAACTTTACTCTCATCTGAACTAGTCAAAAGAAGGAAGAACACATACACCCACAGAGTTGGGCACAGAAAATATTTCATTTAACAGAAAAAGAGTAGAGATGGAGAAATTAGGAGGAAGGTAGAGTAAGGGAGGCATCATCCTAAGAAAAACAAAATCTAAGTATATATACAAAAAATATTAATAGCATTTTTGAGATGGCAAAGAATGAAATTCTGAAGGAGTTCCCATAAATTGGGGAATGGATGAACAAGTAATGGTACATGAATGTAATGGAATACTATTGCACTCAACTCTTACCAGTATAATAACCAACTGGGATTCCAGAAGATTAAAGAAGAAACATGCTAATACCTCTTGATAATGGAAGGATTCAGTATGCCAAATGAAACTTTTTTTTTGGGGGGGGCCAATATATATATGGCCAATGTGAAAATTTGTTTTAACTATGCATTCTTGTAATATATGTTGTTTTTCTTGTGTTCTCAGTGTGGATGGTAAAAAGAGCAGACATATCTTGGTTGCCTAAAAGAAATTTTAAAAACTAAAAGAAAATCTAAGTAAAATGATAGAAAGAAAGTATTGGGCAGCTTTATATATTAAGAAGTTATTCTCACATAAAGAAATAAAAAAATGAAAGGTTGATGAAGAGAATTTGGGTAAAGATAAATATTAGCAGTAGCACAACTAATGTTGTCAACTGGAATATACTTTAGGTCACTAGGACAGAAAAAAATAAAATAGTAAATCTATATTTTCAGAATGAGATGAAGAAGGCAGGGCTATACAGGAAATTTGCCTAAGAAAGAACAGAGAGAAGGGGGGAAAGACTCCAAGACTATTATGAATCAACAACTTGGACACCAAAATCTTCATTTGACTTTAACTTCCATTAAGAAAGGCATACATCCAATTTTAGGAAAATAAGTCCTGTTATACTCTGCCCTGGTCAAACCAAATCTGGAATATTATGTTTTGGATAGCAAATTTTAGATTCTTGGTACTAGATTTGTTCTGCTTGGTCTCAAAGGGCTGAACTAACAGCAATGGACACACACAACAAAGAGAAAAAATAGGTTTGATTCAATGACAATTTCTTTATAATTAGATCTCCCCTATCAATGGAGTGGGGCAGTGAAGTGGTCATTGGATAGAGTAACAAACCAGGAGTCAGGAAGATCTAAGTTTAAATCTAGCCTAAAACACTTATTAGCGAGAGTAACAAACCAGGAGTCAAGAAGATCTAAGTTTAAATCTAGCCTAAAACACTACTAACAAGCTGTGTGACCCTGAGCAAGCCAATTAACTCCAATTTGTCTCAGTTACTTGTGTATAAAATGGGGGGTAAGGGAAGAGAGAGGGGAAGAAATAGCATATATTTTCCAAGAAAACCATGACCTTTGTCTATTGGGTCATGTAGAGTGAGATATAACTAGACAACAAATCAGAATAAGTAACTGCATTGGGAAAAAGTATGCATGGCCACTGATTGGGAAAGCTATAGGATTCTCATGCAGGTAGATTATACTAGATAGCTGAGTCCCCTTTTAAAGGTGAAATTCAGTGATTTTGTGGGAATAATAATTCTTTTACATTATTTATATAAAAATTAATCCTAGCTTAATATCCAAAATTACTATGCATGAACATTTTTGACAATAACATCATTTCATATTGAATTTTTTAGTAGAAAATTATAAGCAGAATTGAAATTATATCATATTGTATGTAATGGGGCTCCATACTTCAATTTAGGAAACTCTTGTTGCAGACCTTCATGATCCTCTCAAAATTTACCTATCTGTAACTGTTCTCCAAGATTCCCAGACAAATTGCTTAAACTCTCTCTGGCTCAGGCTCTTTGCATGTAAAATGAAAGGTTTGGACTTTTGGCCTTTAAGACTCTTTTTAAGTTCAAAGGCTAGGATCCTATGACCACTGAGTGACTCAAACTAAGCTTATAAACTTAATTGAAATAAAGTGTTATTGCTTTATAGTTCATGCATAATATACTCCCTCATCAACATTTGAATTTTTGATTCACATAATTCAAATATGTCCTTTGCATGGAGATTTCAAACATTGTTCCAAGAACTCATAGAGGAATATATCTTGATGCATATATTGTCTCCATAAAATCATTGTATGGAAAATGCCAACATAAAGAGAGACAAGCCCAAACCAATATGACTAATTGTTGTTCAATTGTTTAAGTCACAGCCAACTTTTTGTGACCCCATTTGGAATTATCTTAGCAAAGATACTAAAAAGGCTCACCATTTCCTTCTCCAGTTCATTTTATAGATGACGAAATTAAGGGAAACAGTGTTAAATGACTTGCCCAACATCATTCCTCTATTAAGTATCTTAGGTCAAATTTGAACTCAGGAAACTGCCTTCCTTACTCCAGGTCTGGCACTTTATCACATTGATACATTGTGTAGCTAATCTCCAATAGAATTAATACTTTCTTAATTTGTCCCCTTTATATTTTTAAAAATTACAACACAATAATCTAAATATAAAAAAGCTTTCAGAACAACCTCTTTTGTTTTAAGAGGGATAATACTTGGATTTAGATGGGGATATGTTATAATCTGAGCTCTAACTCAAACTGTTTGTGTGACCTTGGACAAAATACTTTGGCTCTTTAATCCTTAATTTCCTAATCTGACAAATAAAGATGTTAAATTAATCTCCAAGGTCCCTTCCACTTTAACATTCTACAATTTTATTTTCAAAATGGAGGATAAGATATGCACTGCCAATAACCTGTAATAATACTTTTAAAAATTATTTTATTTTTAATTTTGGAATAAAATAAGCATTTCCATGGCACAGTATAATTTAAAATAAAGATGACTATACATAAAAGTGCAAATCTAGTATGTATAACTTCTTATTCCTTTTAAATATATAATGAATTATCATGTAATTTTTTTCTCCTTTTTTAAAGTAATAATACTTTTTTGAGTAGTCATTGTTGTGAGGTCTTCAGTACATTTTCTGTGCATAGCTTAATTGCACAGTTTTTCTTGTAGCATTAAGGTCCAAAGTTTTTTGTGGATGTTTGGCTTTCTACAAAAATGTCTTTTTATTCAGTAATTTGTTACTACTAGCTAAAAACAAAAACAAAAGCAAAACACCCTTATATAGCTTCTACATTAGGAAAAGCCAATTGAATCAGCTTTCATAATAATAACAAAATTCCTCTTGGCAAAATTGTTTTGTTAAGTACTCTCACCACAAAACTATTTGAAGTATATAAATCAATTCAAAAATGAAAAAAAGTCCCAACTTTTTCTACACTATGGATCATTTCTTAAAGTTGTTGTCAAGTGAACCCATTATAAGAATGAAAGTCTCTAAATTTGAGTTACCAGTCTCTGTCAAGTGCAGCATTACTAACTTGGTTTTCCTACTTATCTTTTTTTATTCCAAATACACAAATGTAATCAAAATCAGGCCAGAATTTTTGTCCTTTGAAATAATTTTCTTCAAAATTTCTCAAGTTTCATCCAAGTACAGAAATAATTATGTATAAAGTTAAAACTATAGTGTATCTGTGGGTCTTATTAATTTTGTAAAACTATTATTCCAGATTTCATTGTAACATGAATATTAAATTAACTCTTCAACTTTTTGTTTTGAAGGATATCTCTATTCATGTCATTTTATTATCATTTGTATGTTTAAGAGAGCAATTCCATAACCCTATCTCAATAATTAGTCTGAAATTCTCAATAACTTAGAGCTACCAAGAACAATATATTTGTATAATAGTGTTCATTTATTCATGTATTCAAAAACATTTAGTAAGTGTTTCCTATGTCTATAACAAAGACACAGTATAGTATAGTGAATAGAGCTGGCCTCAAATTCAGAAAAACCTGAATTCAAGTCCTGCCTCTGTTATATATTGCCTATGTCACCTGTTCAGATCACTAAATTTTTTAGTGTCTTAGACAATTCTAATTCCCAACTTTTTTTATTCTATGAATTTCTTTCAACAACAACAAAAGTGTGTTGTGAATACCTAAGATAATTTAATATACTACTAATAATATTCTAATTACTTACTGCTTAAGGTTCCATGAAAGAATTTTTAGCACAAACCCAGTTGTCCACTGTTACAAAATTACTAAATAGGAACCAATATTGTAAGACTCTTAAGTTGCAAAGAAGATGCTACCCTGCATTGGTAATTTTCTTCATCTAAGAATTCCCCATACCAATGAAATAATAAAGCTATCTCTTACCCCAATATTCTACATAGGTCCCTGTGTCAGGTACTAAATGAAATCAAAACTCATTTAGTGGTGAAAATCATTCCCAAGTCCATCAGATGTGGAAGATCTAAATTCTCATGGAAGAATGTTAATTTCTCAATTATTTTTAACTGTGTCACATGGACTCGGTATATTACAAGTGCAGATAATGCAGAAAAGTAGAAAGAATGGCAGAAGTCACTTTATTTTCTTTCTTAACACAAATAATATCATTTTAGAATAAACCTCTATTTATATAAAAATGAGCAATCACATCTTTGGTCTATGTTTTATCATTCTTTATCCCAGTTTTCCTGCAAAGATAACCAAAAGACAAAAAGAGCCAGTCCAAACTGTCTCAGAATTTTGAGGCCAAGGACAGGTTATTAGGTAGCAAAGTCTTTTGTCTTTGCAATGCTAAAACAAACCCTTCCTAAACCCAGTGACTACAAATTATGATTACAACTTTTTGTAAACTGTTTCTGTATATTAGAAATACCTATTTGTTTCTGTATATAAGTACCTGCTAAAAATAGCTTATATTCACAAGTCTACTCATTTCCTATTTATGATTGTAACAGTGTTTAGGATAAAATAAAGTCAATAAAACTGGAAACCTAAGTGAAATTGATGCATTTTTATTTTTTATTTTTTTTATATATTTATAATTTTTTTCACAATATATATGCATGAGTAATTTTTTAAATAATATTATCCCTTCTATTCATTTTTCCAAATTATCCCCTCCCTCCCTCTACTCTATCCCTTGATGACAGGCAATCTCATACATTTTACTTATGTTACAATATAACCTAGATACGATATATGTGTGTAAATACCATTTTCTTGTTGCACATTAAGTATTGGATTCCAAAGGTGTAAGTAACCTGGGTAGATAGACAGTAGTGCTAACAATTTACATTCACTTCCCAGTGTTCCTTCTCTGGGTATAGTTATTTCTGTCCATCACTGATCGACTGGAAGTGAGTTGGATCTTCTTTATGTTGAAGATTTCCACTTCCATCAGAATACAGTATTGTTGTTGAAGTGTACAGCGATCTTCTGGTTCTGTTCATTTCACTCAGCATCAGTTGATGTAAGTCTCTCCAAGCCTCTCTGTATTCCTCCCGCTGGTCATTTCTTACAGAGCAATATTATTTTATAACATTCAGATACCATAATTTACCCAACCATTCTCCAATTGATGGACATCCATTCATCTTCCAGTTTCTAGCTACTACAAAAAGAGCTGCCACAAACATTTTGGCACATAAAGGTCCCTTTCCACTCTTTAGTATTTCTTTGGGATATAATCCCAATAGCAGCAATGCTGGATCAAAGGGTATGCACAGTTTGATAACTTTTTGGGCATAGTTCCAAATTGCTCTCCAGAATGGCTGGATTCTTTTGCAACTCCACCAATAATGTATTAGTGTCCCAGATGCATTTTTATAAAAAACATAAATTGTCCAGATTAATAGAAGAGGAAATGAAATACATAAATAATTTCCTCTCAGAAAAAGAAATTTAACTATCAATTAACTCTAAGAAAAAATTTCCAGGACCACATGGATTCACAAGCAACTTCTAGGAAACATTTCAAGAATATTAATCCCAACATATCGATCTAAACAAAAGAATCCTACCAAAGTTCAAATTGGCTGAATTGAAAAAATAGGTACAAAAATTCACTGAAGAAATTAACTTAAGAATAGAATTGACCAAGAAGTACAAAGTTTAATATAGAAAATCATTACTTAAAAATTAGAATGGGGCTAGTAGAAGCTAATGACTCAATGAGACATCAAGAAACAATAAAATCAAAAGAATGGGGAAAACAGAATATAAAATATCTCATTGAAAAACCCACTGCACTAGAAAATAGATCCAGGAGTGATAGATAATTTAAGAATTATTGGATGACCTGAAAACCATAAATATTTCAAGAAATTATCAAGGAAAACTATCATAGAACCCTAGAACTAAACAAGATTAAAAGGCTAGAGAAAGAGTCTTTTAATTATAGTTTGTGTAAGAATTAGAATTATCTTCAGTTTTCCTCTCTATGTCACTAGTATTTTGTTGCATCCTTATTTTTCCTTAAGATATAAGCTAAGCCCTAATTTGCCTCTTATTCTAACATCTTCTCAGGATTTTCCACAGCTTCTTCCCCCCAACTCTATTCTTTTTTAGAACAATTCAACTTGATCATAAGCATATTTGGCATTCTGGTGTTATAATCTATGTGTAATAGTTTCACTATCCTCAATGATAAAAGATTTGCATGAAAAAACTTTTGTAGATATTTTTCATCTTTCATTTCTTTCATGTCCTATTTTCACCTTTACTTTTAAGATCTTAGAATTATTTGCTTAAATGTCTTATGAGGCTTTCTTTAATAAATTGATGTTAACTTCTATTGCTACTATTTATGAATTATCAATCTTACACTGTTCTTTTCCATAAGATTTTATGGACAAATTTACAAGTGAAATTAGAGTTACTCTTGGTTACCATGTTTCTCTATTTGGCAAGGAAGTCAAACTTTTTTTTTTTTTTTTGAGATCAAGAACTTACTTAAATAGGTCTGAATTGGTCTTAATTATATGCATTTTTTTTCATTCTACTTCCTAGTTTTATATAAATTCTGATCTTTCTTCTGGCAGGTCACATTGTGCATAGACAAATGACTCAAGGATAAAGCACATATCAATACTAAGTTCTATTTTAACTAGTAAAACAATTTCATTTTGCAAATTTATCTTGTAACTTCACAGTACATTTTGACTTTTCTTGAAGGAAACATTCATGACAAAGATATGGAGCATTTATGTAATCAAGAAATCTTTAGGTACTCTAACTCTTATGGTCCAAAATTTCCAATAAATTTTTCACCATCTTCTCCTTTTATTGTGTGTTGAAGTCACTAAATTTCAAAATATATACTGATTAAATTTGCAGGTTCTTATGTTTTCATAGAATTCCTTTACCACTTTACCCTTTTCAATGGATAGATATTGGTTTATAAACTGCAATTTTCCAATAATGTCTGCAATTGCAAATACTTTTCATGAGTACTGCAATAAAGGTTGATCATATGTCCCATTAAATGATACTTCGTTTATTGCTTTGTGATACTTGATAAAAATGATTCTACCAACTCTTTTATTTCTCCAAACTGTGAGTTTTCCTTTAATTTAGCTATAATTTTCTTTTTTTCTTTCTGGATTTGTATATCTAAAGAATGTCAAATTTAGCATAATTTAGTTTATCTTGTAGTATTTCCCACATTCATCACTGGACAAGGATTTCACATTTGGAATACCAACAACTAAGTAAAAGTTTATATGTATTCTGAAATTGTATAATTCTTAATTTTTATGTATTTTGCATATATTTAGTTTGTTTGTACATAGATACATACATGTTGTCTCCCTCCTTGTCCTCCCCCAAACACAACAAATGTTAAGTTTATGGATATCAGAGACAATTTTATTTCTGTCCACAATACTTAGCACAGTACTTAGCACTTCATAAGTGCTTAACAGATATTGATTTTTGACTGATTTATTCAACAGAACTCTTTGTTCCCCATCCTTTCAATATGCCATCTTCTACAAAGACACTTTATTTTTCTTCATATCATGAGGTGTATGGCCAAAGAATTCATCAACAAAAGATCAACCATTTGGTGATAATATTCTACATATTTAGCTATGTTGGACCTTGGAAAGAAAATACTATTGCTGGGACTGTGCCCAAAACCACTGTGGCATCTGTCATAGCTATGACTAATTAACATTCTGAATAAGTCATAAAAATAATTAATAAATATATTAAAGAGATTTAGAACAATGAGATAGCATATCCAAATTGCTGGGATAAAATTAAAGTGGTGCTCAAAGGATAAAATATATCACTGGAAAAACATCTGGGCAAAACAGGAAAAGAAAATTAATACAAATAAGCATGCAGTTTCTAAAATCAGAACATAAAGAAGTTAACAAAATAAGTACAAATAAAACAGTGAAATTTTTAAAATATGATAAAACTGAAAACAAGATAATTTCTTAAAAAGACTAAAAGAAAGAGAATATTCTGGGAAGATAGCAAATAGGACAGTAAAATATCTCTCAAATCCCCCAAAATAATTTAAAATAATGCCTCAAGGTGAACCTCAGAGTGACAGAAATAATTAAAAGTCAGGATAAAATAGCTGTCTAGCTAAAGGCAATTTGAGAAATTAAAAAACTCAGACTTGCCACAGTAATGATTGAAATACAGATAACTGGGGGGGAGAGAGAGGAAAAATACTAATGAATCAACAAAAAAACAAGCCTTGAGGCCAGCTATGTCAAAAGCAGCCTCTGCCTCAGAAACTTCTGACTCACTAATGTGTGGATGTCCAATGCTAATCCAAGAAAGATTGCAAGATGGCACTGGACTAAAGGTCTGGTGGCTGACCAGATTGGTTCAAAGCTGTGGTTGCAGGCAAGGAAAAGAGAACATATGCTATTGAGTGAGATCACTGAGTGGTGGTGATCTGCTGGCAAGGGCCATTTTCAAGAAAGCAGAGTTATCAGTTTTGGTTGGAGCAGAGGAGTGAGCTGAAGTTTACAGCAAAAAAGGACCCAGTGATTAAGTGCATCCCCAGTGATTGCATTTCTAGGGGGGGGGGGGGGGGGGCGGCTTGATCTTGGCTCAAGAGCAGAGAGAGGAGTACCTGAGCTTAGAAAATAAGAGAGCAACAATAACGATGAAAACCTTCTAAAGCTTGAGACATTATTCCCTATAACTCAGAATGAGAATACACCTCTAACAAAAAATTAAGTCAAGAAATAAGATGCTTAACAAAAAAATTAAGCAAAAGAGAAAGAAACCAACCTTAGATAGCTTCTATGTTGAATTTGTGTTCAAACTCGAATAAAAGTCAGAGTAACAACTTCTACTTCAGAGAAAAATGTAAAATGATCACAAGCTCCAAAAGAGTTCTTGATAGAGTTTAAAAAGAATTTTAAAAATCAAAAAAGAAAAGCTGAGAAGAAATTAGAAAAAAATTAAATAATGCAAAAAAAAAAAAAAAAAAAAGAACATCAACTCACTGGAAAAAAAGATATCCAAAAACTTTTGGAAGAAAACAAGTCCTGAAAAGTTAGAATTAGGCAAGGGGAAGATAGTGACTCTATAAGACACCAAGTAATAAAAAAAAAAAAAAAAAATCAAAAGAATGAAAAAAATAGAAAAAGAATGTGAAAAATCTCATTAGAAAAATAACCTATCTGGGAAACTGATGAGGGAAAATTAAAAAAAAATTATAGGACTATCTGAAAGTTATAATCCAAAAGACCACATCCCAATTAAATCCAAAATGTCTAGACACTATACTTCAAGAAATTATTAAGGAAAACTGCACTAAAATTTTAGAACTAGAGGGTAAAAGAAAAATTGAAAAAAAATCTACCAAATATTGATGAGAGTAAAACTCTGACCTGAGACAGTGCTATAAAGTTATGTAAAATCACCAACAAAACATTATACAAACCCAAATGGTCTTGCATCCTGTGGAGACAAGATTCTCTTAGACTCATGCATAAAATGAGCCTTCAGAAAATGTCTCTTTTAATATAAAAACCCAAATGGTCATGCCTAAGCGCTTGGAGGAAGTCTGGCAGGATGTTAATTCTTAGACTCATGTATAAAATGCATCTTCAGAAAATATCTCTTTGCAGATCACTTCTCTCTTGAGAATGATTTGCCCACCAAGAGAATCTGTCTTGGTGTTTTCCTTAACAATAAAAGCTTTTTACCATAGCCTTAGAGTTTAGTGAAATTCCTTTGCTGCTGCCAACTCGAACCTTGGAGAAGGAAACCTCACCCATTCCTGCCAAACATCTTCGGTACCCTTGCCCTCATCAACATCTCAAGAGATCCTAGGACAAAAACTCACAAGAAACATTTTAGCTAAGTTTCAAAACTCCCAGGTCAAAGAGCAACTAGAAAGAAACAATTTAAATACTAAGGAACTACAATCAGAAAAACATAAGATTTAACAGCTTTTACATTATAACACTGAAGGGCATAGAACATGACATTCCAAAGAGCAAAGGAGCTGGATCTGCAGCCAAGACTAACCTACTCTGCAAAACTGAATGTAATCTTGTATGGGAGAGGGGGAAGAGAGAAGAGAAAAGATATTTAATAAAATAAAGTATTTTCAGGTATTTATGAAGAAAAATCCAGAAGTAATGGAAAATCAAACCTATAAGAATCAAGAAAAACATGAAAAATCAACTATAAGAGATTTAATAAGACCAAACCATTAATTCTTATATGGGAAATGCTATCATTACTACCATCTTTTTAAAGGACATAAATAGATTGAAGGCTGGAAATTGAGTTGGGTATGATTGGATAATTCAAAATAAATAAATAAATAAACTTAGTTAAGGAGAGATAAAAGGAAGTGTGAATAGAAGGATTTTACCTTGGCGGGTAGGAGTAGATCAAGGGCTGGTAGTACTAGAATTTTATTCTCATGTAAACTGGATTTAAAAAGGAAATAACAGGTAGATCTATGTTGAGGTCCTGAGTTACTAGGTGGAATTGGTAGAGAACCAGAAATACTGATAAAAATTACTCCCTGAGGCAAGCAGGGAAAAGCACTGATGGGGAAATCAGTTAAGCCTTATTTTCCCACCCTCTTTGGAGGTTGTGAGTAGCCCTACTTTGTTGTATCCAGTCAGTAAGCCAAGTTATATCACACCCCTGAAATTAAATTCCCTCTATAAATCCGTCCATGACCTACTTTATCTTTGCTGCCTTTTTAAATTAAGTTAGCCATAACATTCTGCCTCTTGGTGTCTCCTTATCTTTGCCCCCCCAAGCTCCCCTCACCAAACTAACTCTGCTAGGGTGCTAGCTTAAATCTATAGATTTAGCCTGCATATAATGGTACACTGCCATCTCCTGGCATATTCCCTTTTTTCTAGTTAATAGTAAGTTCCACTAGGGAACTTTTTTCCATTGTTAATTGTTAAAACCACTTTCCTGTCCAACTACAAGCTTTCTCAAATCTATTTCACATTTACCACTCCTGGTGAATACTGCATCTCATCATTTTATCTGTAACCTCTTCTCTTAAATAAACCTTCCTTTTGACAGATAATGGCTATTATGAATTCTTCACATGACCAAACCCAACATTTGGCGCCTTCCTCAATCACATCATTTGGAGATAGGAATTGCTTCCCTGAACACATTAGCTGATTTGTATAAAAGCTTCTTAACTTGCAGAGAAATAGGAGGGCAAAGACAGTATACGGATATGGATATTAAGAAATAAAAAGGCAAAGAAATAAGAGAGAGATTCTTATAAAGGGGTGCATTTCAAGAAACAGAAGGGAAAGGGAAGAGGATAACAGGGATTCTTAGAAGGGAAGGCAGATTAAGAAATAGGAGAGCAATTGATATTCACACACATGTATTGTACTTAGACTATATTGTAACACATGTAAAATGTATGGTATTGCCTGTCGTCGGGGGGAGGGAATAAGGGAGGGGGGGTAATTTGGAAAAATGAATACAAGGGATAATATTATAAAATATATATATATATATATATAATAAAAAAAATTAAAAAAAAAAAAAAAAGAAATAGGAGAGCAAAAAGAGATTCTTAGGAGGATTTTTATAAAACTCCTTTTATGAAACAAAAATAATAGCTAACTCAAAAAGAGCAGAAACAACGAAAGAAAATTATGTACCTACTTCACTAATAAATATGAATGTAAAAATTTTAAATGAATTACTACGGGAGACTACAACAACATATAATAAAGATTACATGTTATAATCAAGTGGGATATACCAGGATTGTAGTGAGAATTTAACATAAAGAAAACTATTAATATAATTGATTATAGCAATAAGAAAATAAACAAAAGTATATGATTATATCAATAGACAAAGAAAAGGCTGTTGACAAAATGTAACACTGATCCCTATTGAAACTACAAAGGTAAATGTATTTGTTCTTAAAATAAGGAACATCAACTTAAAACTATCAGCAAGCATTATTTGTAATGGGGATAAGCAAGAAGCCTTCCCAATAAGATCAGGAGTGAAACAAGAATGCTCATTATCACCAATATTATTCAATATTATATTAGAAATGTTAGCAATATCTACAAGAGAAGAAAAAGAAAATTAAGGAGATGGGATGGGCAATGAGGTAATAAAAGTTCCTCTTTCTGAAAATGATAATATATTTAGAAAATCCTAGAGATTCAACTAAAAAGCTATTGAAAGAAATAATTTTAGCAAAGCAGGAGTATATAAAATAAACCCACATAAATCATCAGCATTTCTATCACCAAAAAAATCCTTCAAGAAGGAATAGTAAAAAACAAATCCATTTAAAATACCTACAGGAAGCATAAAATAACTGGGAGTATACCTGCCAAGATAAACTAGGAATTACATGAACACAGTTATAAAACACTTTTTATACATATAGATTTAAATAATTAGTGAAAGATTGTTGTTGATGGTTAATCAGAGCCAAAATAATGACATATAGCTAAATTAATCCAACCCCAATTAAATTGCCAGCAAATCATTTTATTAAATTGGAAAAAATAATTTTAAAAATATATTTGGAAGAATAAAAGTTCAAGAATATACAAAGAATTAATGCAAAAAATGTAAGGGAAGGAGGTTAAACAGTACCAAATCTTAAACTGGTAAGATAGTAATTATCACAACTGTCTGGTATTGAGTAAGAAATAGAAAAGGGTCAATCAAAGGAACAAAGTTGATACACAATAACACAGTAATAAATAAATATAGTAACCCTGGATTTGACAAATATAAAGATACAAGCTTATAGACTAAGAATTTACTATTTAGTAAAAATTATTGGGAAAACTGGAAAGCAGTCTGCCAGAAAATGGGTACAGTCAAATATCTTACACCATTTACCAAAATAAGATCAAAATGGATATATGGCCTGTATATAAAGCAAGATATTAAAAGTAAATTAAAACAACATGGAACATATTACCTATCAGGCTTATGGATAGGAGAATTTATGAATAAACAAGAAATAGAGATTATTTTCATTATGTTATATTTAAAAGCTTCTATACAAATAAAATCCAAGGTAGCCAAGATTAGAAGGACAGCAGAAAAATGGAGGAAGACATTTTTATAGACATCTTCTTGGATTAAAAAATCTCAAATATACAGAGAATTTTGACAAATATAAATTATTCTGCAATTCATAAATGGTCAAAGGTTTTTTAATGAAGAAATCAAAGCTATATGTATTCATATAAAATATTCTAAATCATCATTGATAAGAGAAATACAAATTAAAACAACTAAGATATTCTCTTATATTTTATTTATATTGGCTTAAATGATAGAAAGGAGAAATAACACATGTTGGAAGTGATATGGAAAAGCTGGAATACTAATACACAGTTGGTGGAACTGTGAACTGATCCAGACTTTTTTTTGTTTATTAATTGTTTCACAAGGTGATCAGGAAAAAGAAACCTGTATGTTCTAAAATATTTATAGCATTTTTTTTTTTTTTTTTGTGGTGGCAAACAACTGGAAATAGCTAAATAAATTATGATAAATAATGGTGATATTCTATAAGAATAATGAACAGATTTTAGAAAAAAATGGTAATATTTGCATGAAATAAGAGTAAAATGAGCAGAACTGAATGTTGTATACAGTAAAAGCAATATTGTTTGAAGAATAACTGTGAATGACTAAATTATTGCATTACAAATACTTAAATAAACAACAAAGGACTTAACGGGGAAATTGCTATTCACCTCAAGAGAAAGAACCAACAAAAAGAATAATGCATGTGTTGGTTTTACATATAAACTTATATATGTAAAACTATCATGCATAAGAATTTAAATTAAAAAAGAAAAAATCAGGTTTTTTTTAAGATTAACAAAGTCGATAAACCTTTTAACATGTTTTTTAAAAGAAGAAAATCATTATCAAATTTAAAATAAAGAAGAATATTTGATAACAGAAATTAAATAAAAATAATTATTAGGAATAAAAAATAAATACAATTATATTCTAGTAAACTGGGATTTTTTTTTTTTTTTTGGCTGAGGCAATTGGGGTTAAGTGACTTGCCCAGTGTCACACAGCTAGAAAGTAATAAATATCTGAGGCCAGATTTGGCTAGGAAGTAGTAAGTATCTGAGGCTAGATTTGAATTTACTTCAGGACTGGTGTAGTTGCCTTTAAACTGAGAATTTAAAAAAGCCAAGCTACAAAAGTAAAAAAATATAAATCAACAAAATAAGACAAACAGAACTTAAAATCTTTGATAGCTTTGAAAGACTAAATGAAAAAAAGGAGCAATCAGCTACCAAAGGTAAGAAAACCTTTATCTAAATGTATGTGCAAAGTGAATCATATTAAATATTTAAATAGCAATTAATTAAAATTATATAAAATTATTCTTAGTAACTGAGAAAATCACTCTACTAAACACCTTTTATGAGACAATGTTCTAATGTTCAAAATATAGAAATAAAGAGAACCATCAGCAAATTTCATTAATAAATTTCAAAGGAAAAAATTAATAGAATTCTAGGAAAAATAATGCAAGAATATTTTAAAATTTATACATTATGGGAAAGTTGAGTTTAAGCCAGAAAAGATAGTTCAACATTGTGAAAATCTAGTTAGCACTCTGGATACCTTAGAATCAGCTGGAGTCAGGATAAGTGAAAGTCCTTAATCTTTATTCTTGGTCTTTTGGGGTAGCAGTCAGGGGAATGGACATAGTAATCTCCACACCTTCTTTATCTCTCTCCACCACCAAAAAGTGACTCCTGCTTGTCTTTCTCCAACCCCTTATCCCTTTCACAATTCTCTGTCTACATCCACAGATCTAGTCAGCACAGAATAGTTGGGCAGGGTCATTCTCCAAGCATATGTTAATAAAGTATTGTCCAATTGGTAATTAGCCTTAAGTGCTTGGACCTCAGTGCAATTCAGTTTTCAGTTCTTTACACAACAGAAAAATATGTAACATAACTAACACACAATAGCATAACTAATATATAAACAATAAAACTACATAATAATATCAATATAAACATCCTTTGACAAATTATAGCACTCATTTCTGATAAAAAACAATCTGAAAAAATACAGAAAATTTTTTCCAAGTTTTTTTTTTACATAAACATGTAAATATATGTATATCCCAAAATATATTATTATTTAGAATAATATATTGAAAGCTTTCCCATTAAATACAGGGATACAATAAGGATGTCTTCTTTCTCTATAATCATTTAGTATTGTTCCAGAAATGCTAGACAAAGACAAAAGATAAAAACTAAGAGCATTAATATTGGTTTTTACACATGATATGGCTTACTTAAGAAACACCAACAAATCAGTAAAGTAACTAATTTGTATAATTCAATAATTTTAGAAAAGTAGGATACAAAATAAATCCATAAAAGTCAACAATATTCCTCTATAGTAACAAAAAAATCAATAAACATTCATTACATGCCTATAGATATGCCAGGCATTTGAGAGTTGAGAGTCCTGCCTCTCAATTAGTTAATAGTCCACTGGAGGAGACAACAGTATAACTTCATCCACTGATTCAATTTGATATTTGGATTTAAAATTGAAACCTTCAATATTTATCTATCCTTGACATATGAGTCCAAATTGTATCTAGGTATTATTGGAGAAAGATTTCACCAGATAAAAAGGCTGTTAATGTAATTTTTAGTGGCATCATATAAACTTATCATAGATGAACATGAAATAATTAGTGAGATTTTGGTACAACTCCCTTTCCATTAAGTAATTAATGAGATTTTGGTACAATTCCCTTTTTAACCAGGTTATCACACTCAGTTCTATTAAGGATAGATGATACTGAAATAATAAAACTATGAAAATTTTGTGAACCAAATTGGTTACATCTTATAAAACTGAATCCATTTTGAAACAAAAATACCATGATCCCTTTCTAGGTAAAGAACAAAAAGCATAAAGACATTATCTTTGTATGTTATTAGATTCACTGGCTTCCTGAAATCAAACCTCAATTGTAGAATCATGTTTATTATAGTTAACACCTATTCCATACCAATTTTAATGTCCAGGATCATAATAAGTTTGGAAAGTATCTTACCAAAAGCTTCTTCAATTTAATGAAGAATTCATTATGCTTAGGCAGATATAGATTAGCAATAATTCTTTATCAAAATGAGGAAAATGGCTAGATATTCCTAGAACACATTAATAATAGTTACATTGATTTTTTTTAGAGCAATAATAAAGTTGATTAATAGGTTCATTAAATTAGATTTGTCAAATATAAATAAAGTAGTTTCCTTCATCACAGAATCCATGAAATAGCTAAATTTCAAGAGTGGTCCTTTTGTAGTACCCATTTGAACTCAGCTAATAATATGCTGAAAAAAATGGCTCAGACATACTTAATGAAATAGAAGGATTTGTTAAGGCAATTCAGAATCAGAACATCAACACCAACAATTACAGAAGAGTTATTTTTAAAGACTTTAATGAGCCAAATAATGAGCATTTATTAAACATTTTTTTATGTGGCAGACACTGCAAAATGTTAGGTATACCCCAAAAAAAGGGGGGGGTGGAAATATGGTCTATGCTCTCACATTTTTCTTTTTAGCTGAGGCAATTGGGGTGACTTTCCCAGGGTCACACAGTTAAGAAGTATTAAGTGTCTGAATCCAAATTTGAACTCAGGTCCTACTGACTTCAGGATGGGTACTCTATCCATTGAGCCACCTAGTTGTCCCCTCTGTCCTCCCACATTTTAATAGGGAAAACAATATGGCAAGAATTATACACATATAATGCACATACTGGGTAAATGAATGATAAATCCAGGGGAAAGACACTACTAGTAGGGAGAAAGGATACAGTAGAAAAGGCCTTTTGCAGAAAGTTGTTTTGTCCTTTCTTCTGAAGGGGACCATGACATCAGGGAAATGGTACCATGACATGCAAGTGAATTGGATTTAAGAAAGAGAGGGCTGGGCAAGGTCAGCTGCCTCACTCTCCCTTCCACAGCCATTTGGATCCAGTGGCCAGATATAGATCAGGACAACTAAAGATGGTCCAGACTCTTGAATGAAAGCTTAAGAATCCAGTAGGTAGAGGTGAGGAAGAGTATCCTAATCACAGAGCATAGAGATAATGTTCAAGGATGAGCAAGAAGACCAGTTCATTTCAATGGGAGGAAAGTATAAAAAGATTGGAAAGGTAGGAAGGAGCCCAATTGTGATGGACTTTAAAAGCCAATCTGGGACTTTCGGCCATGATGGTGGAGAGGCTCACACATCTACTTAAGCTCCGTCTTTTCTCTCAGAATAATTTATTTCATGACAAGCCTTGGAATTAGTGCTTAACTGAAAAAACCCACAAATAATTACCAAGAAAAGATATCCTCGAAATTCGCCAGAAAAGGTCTGTTTTTGCTCGTGGGTGGGGAATGTATGGATCAGGCACAAACTGAAGGCAGGCAGTGGCAGCACAGCAGACAGAGTAAGGCAGGCAGCTCACAGCTGAGCAGACTGGAGGGGAGTGGGGTGTGATCTCAGCCTTATATAATATAGGAAGCTACAGTGTTGGCTAATTTGCCCTGGCAGCAAACCACTAGACAACCAGAGAAGCTAAAAACACGGGGGATAAAGACCATAACCCTAAACCACTAGGGTCTCTCAGGATCTGGCCACACCCATGCACAGTGTCTCAGCATGCTCTCAGAATCTCAGAGCACAAATGCAGCACAGCTATTGCTGTCCTGTTAGTGCCTCGCTGCTGTCCCCTGCAGTCTATCGAGGAAGTTCAGTAATACCATCCAGCCCCCCCCCAAAAAAAAGCTGACTGCATTTGTTTTTCTTGTTAGTTTGTTTTCGTTGATTCTTCTTTGACAAAATGAACAAAAAAAAAAAAAAAAAAAATTAATGCATATTCTGACCACTGATAGCTTCCATATGGATAGAGACCAGACTTTAAACCCTGAGGAGACTAAAAACAGACTGTCTCCAGATGAATCCCCAAAAGGGGATATGATCTATTCCTCAACACACAAGACTCTCATAGAAGAAATTAAGAAGGCTCGAACAAGAGAGCTAGAATAACAATAGGAAAAGGAAAAGGAAGCTTGGCAAGAGAGTCTGGAGAAGTCATCCCATGCCTTTAAAGATATAATGCATAAAGAAATAAAATCCTTGAAAAACAGAATTAGTTAGTTGGGAAAAGAAAATAGCTCTTTAAAAAATGAAATTGGAAAAATGGAAAAAAAATTCCTTAATTTAAAACTCACATAAAAGCTCAATTAGACAATTTGAAAACTATATTTAAAAAGTGAGTGAAGAAAGTAACTCATTAAAAATCAGAATCAAACAAATGGAAATGAATGACTCGAGGAGACACCAAGAATCAGTCAAACAAAACCAAAAACAAACAAACAAACAAAAAAAAAACAAACAAAGAAACAATGGGAAAAAATGTCAAATACCTTCTTGGGAAAACAACAGACTTGGAAAATAGATCTAGGACAGATAATCTGAGAATTATTGGACTTCCTGAAAAATCTGATGAAAAAAAAAGCCTAGACAATATTTTCCAGGAAATTATGAAAGAGAACTGCCCAAATGTTAATAGAAACAAAGGGTAAAATAGACATTGAAAGAATTCATCGATCACCTATTGAA
Source organism: Sminthopsis crassicaudata (assembly GCF_048593235.1). NCBI lineage: Eukaryota > Metazoa > Chordata > Mammalia > Dasyuromorphia > Dasyuridae > Sminthopsis > Sminthopsis crassicaudata. The sequence continues at coordinate 147,484,249 of NC_133620.1, forward strand.
ATAGACCCTAAAATCAAAACTCCAAGAAATATAGTGGACAAATTGCAGAACTATCAGATGAAGGAAAAAATACTTCAAGCTGCTAGAAAATAATTAATTCAAATATAGAGAAGCCACAATAAGGATTACTCAGGATGTACCAGGATCCACATTGAAGGATTGAAGGACCTGGATTCCAAAAGGCTAAGAACTTGGTATGCAGTCAAGAATAACTTACCCAGCCAAAATGAGCATCTTTTTCCAGGGAAGAAGATGGAAATTCAACAAAATAAGTGAATCTCATCTATTTTGGATGAAAAAAACAGAACTAAACAAAAAGTTTGATCTACAAATATAAAACTCCAGAGAAACTAAAAAGGTAAAAAGAAATCTTGGGAACTATGTTTCTGCTATAAGGATATATAAAGAAAACATGTACACGTTATACTAGAAACTAGAGGTGGAAAGGAAATTGTATCTGGAAAAGAGTAAAGTGGGAGTACTGCATCTCACGAAGAGGCAAAGAAATCTTTATATCTGAAAGAAAGAATGGAGAGGGATGAACATAGTGTGAAACTTACTGCCATCTGAATTAGCTTAAAGAAAAAAGTATTAGACATATTCGATTTAAGGTGAAACTTCTTCCACCTCATTGAAAAGTGGGAGGGGAAAAGTGAAAAGGGAAGGAGTAAGCTAAGCAGAAGGGAATACAGAAATTGTGAGAAAAGGGGGTAAGATAAGGGGAGAAACGCTAAGGTGGGGGGAGGGATAGTAAAAAGGGAGGGCTGTGAGAAGCAAGTGTTGCTCACAAGTTTAATACGGGGGAGGGGGGGAAGGGGAATAAGAGGGAAGGAAAGGAGAAATGCATAAGCAGGGAGGGATTAACAAGATGGCAAGTAATACAGAATTGGTGATTTTAACCATAACTGTGAATGGGGTAAACGACGCCATAAAGAGGAAACGGTTAGCAAACTGGATTAAAAGCCAAAATCCTATAATATGTTGTTTACAAGGAACACACTTGAAGCAGCGTTATACATACAGAGTAAAAATAAAAGCTTGGAGCAGAACCTACTATGTTTCAGGTGAAGTCAAAAAAGTAGGGATAGCCATCCTGATCTCAGATCAAGCAGAAATAAAAATTGATCTAATTAAAAGAGATAAGGAAGGGCACTAAACCTTGCTAAAGTGTAGCACAGATAATGAAGCAATATCAATATTAAGCATATATGCACCAAGTGGTGTAGCATCTAAATTCTTAAAAGAGAAATTAAAAGAACTGCAAGAAGAAATAGAAAGCAAAACTATAATAGTGAGAGATCTCAACTTTGCACTCTCAGAATTAGATAAATCAAACCACAAAATAAATAAGAAAAAAGTCAAAGAGGTAAATGGAATATTAAAATGATAGATCTTTTTAGAAAACTAAATGGAGATAGAAAGGAGTACCCTTTCTTCCCAGCAGTTCATGGAACCTATACAAAAATTGACTATATATTAGAACATGAAAACCTCAAACTCAGATGCGGTAAGGCAGAAATAGTAAATGTATCCTCTTCAGGCCACAATGCAATGAAAATTACATTCAATAAAAAGCCAGGGGAAAATAGACCAAAAAATAATTGGAAGCTAAATAATCTCATACTAAAGAATAATTGGGTAAAACAGCAAATCATAGACATAATTAAAACTTCACCCAAGAAAATGACAATAATGAGATGTCATGCCAAAATGAGTGGGATGCAGCCAAAGCAGTAATAAGGGGAAATTTAATATTTCTAGAGGCCTACTTGCATAAAATAGAGAAAGAGAAGGTCAATGAATTGGGCTTACAACTAAAAATGCTAGAAAAGGAACAAATTAAAACCTCTCAGTCAAACACTGAACTTGAAATTCTAAAAATAAAAGGAGAAATTAATAAAATTGAAAGTAAAAAAAAAAAACAAAACTATTGAATTAATTAATAAAACTAAGAGTTGGTTCTATGAAAAACCCAACAAAATAGATAAACCCTCAGTAAATATAATTTTAAAAAGCAAAAAGTAAAATCAAATTATTAGTCTTAAAAATGAAAAGGGAGAACTCACCACTAATGAAGAGGAAATTGGAGTAATAATTAGAAATTACTTTGCCCAGCTTTATGCCAATAAATTCGATAACTTAAATGACATGGAAGAATACCTTGAAAAATATAGCTTTCACAGATTAACAGAGGAAGAAGTAAATTGGTAAAGCAGTCCTATCTCAGAAAAAGAAATAGAACAAGCTATTAATCAACTCCCTTAAGAAAAACTCCCCAGGACAGGTGGATTTATATGTGAATTCTACCAAACATTTAAAGAACAATTAACTCCAAGGCTACATAAACTATTTGAAAAAATAAGGATTGAAGGAGTCCTACTAAATTCCTTTTATGACACTGACATGGTACTGATATCTAAACCAGGTAGGTTGAAAACAGAGAAAGAAAATTATAGCCCAATCTCCCTAATGAATATTGATGCTAAAATCTTAAATAAAATATTAGCAAAAAGATTACAGAAAATCATTCCCAGGATTATACATTTTTACCAAGCAGGATTTATACCAGGAATGCAGGGCTGGTTCAACAATAGGAAAACTATTAGCACAATTACCTATATCAATAACCAAATTAGCAAAAACCATATGATCATCTCAATAGATACAGAAAAAAGCATTTGATAAAATCCAACATCCATTCCTAATAAAAACACTTGAGAGTATAGGAATAAATGGACTTTACCTTAAAATAGTCAGGAGCATATATTTAAAACCATCAGTAAGCATCATATGTAATGGGGATAAACTGGACCCATTCCCAGTAAGATCAGGAGTGAAACAAGGTTGCCAACTATCACTATTATTATTCAATATTGTATTAGAAACACTAGCCTGGGCAATAAGAGTTGAGAAAGAGATTAAAGGAATTAGAGCAGGTAATGAGGAAACCAAATTATCACTCTTTGCAGATGATATGATGGTATACTTAGAGAACCCCAAACACTCTGCTAAAAAGCTATTAGAAATGATTCACAACTTTAGCAAAGTTGCAGGACATAAATCATCAGCATGTTTATACATCACCAACAAAATCCAACAGCAAGAGATACAAAGAGAAATTCCACTCAAAATAACTGTCAATAGCATAAAATATCTGGTAATCTATCTACCAAAGGAAAGTCAGGAATTATATGAGCAAAATTAACAAAACACTTTCCATACAAATAAAATCAGATTTAAATAACTGGAAAAATATTAAAAGCTCTTAGATAGGCCGAGTAAACATAATAAAGATGACACCCTAATGTATTTATTTAGTGCTACACCAGACTTCCAAGAAACTGTTTTAATGACCTAGAAAAAATAACAACAAATTTCACATGGAAAAACAAAATATCAAAAATTTCAAGGGAATTGATGAAAAAAAAAAATCAAATGAAGTCCACTGGCCTACCTGTAACTGCTCAAAAACTATATTATAAAGCAGCAGTCATCAAAACCACTTGGTACTGGCTAAGAAATAGATTAGTTGATCAGTGGAATAGGTTAGGTTCACAGGACAAAATAGTCAATAACTATAGCAGATTAGTTGATCAGTGGAATAGGTTAGGTTCACAGGACAAAATAGTCAATAACTATAGCAATCTACCTCTCAGACTTGTGGAGGAGGAAGGAATTTATGACCAAAGAGGAACTAGAGATCATTATTGATCACAAAATAGAAAATTTTGATTATATCAAATTAAAAAGCCTTTGTACAAACAAAACTAATGCAAACAAGATTAGAAGGGAAGCAACAAACTGGGAAAACATTTTTACAGTTAAAGGTTCTGAAAAAGGCCTCATTTCCAAAATATATAGAGAATTGATTCTAATTTATAAGAAATTAACCCATTCCCCAATTGATAAATGGTCAAAGGATATGAACAGACAATTTTCAGATGATGAAATTGAAACTATTTCCACTCATATGAAAGTGTTCCAAATCACTACTGATCAGAGAAATGCAAATTAAGACAAGTCTGAGATACCACTACACACCCATCAGATTGGCTAAAATGACAGGAACAAATAATGATGAATGTTGGAGGGGATGCAGGAAAACTGGGACACTGTTCACTGTTGTGAACAAATCCAACCATTCTAGAAAGCAATCTGGAATTATAACTAAAAAGTTGTCAATCTGTGCATACCCTTTGACCCAGCTGTACTAATACTGGGCTTATATCCCAAAGATATACTAAAGAAGGGAAAGGGCCCTGTATGTGCCAAAATGTTTGCAGCAGCCCTTTTTGTGGTTGCTAGAAACTGGAAAATGAATGGATGCCCATCAATTGGATAATGGTTGGGTAAATTGTGGTATATGAATGTTATGGGATATTATTGTTCGGTAAGAAATGACCAGCAGGATGAATACAGAGAGGCTTGGAAAGACTGACATGAACTGATGCTGAGTGAAATGAGCAGAACCAGGAGATCATTATACACTTCAACAACAATGCTGTATGAGGATGTATTCTGATGGAAGTGGATATCTTTGATAAAGATAAGATCTTATTCAGTTCCAATTGATCAATGATAGACAGAATCAGTTACACCCAAAGAAGGAACACTGGGAAATGAGTGTCTACTGTCTGCATTTTTGTTTTTCTTCTCAGGTTATTTTTACCTTCTGAATCCAATTCTTTCTGTGCAACAAGAGAACTGTTCGGTTCTGCACATATATATGGTATCTAGGATATACTATAACATATTTAACGTGGATAAGACTGCCTGCCATCTAGGAGAGGGGGTGGAGAGAGGGAAGGGAAAAGTTGTGACAGAAGTGAGTGCAAGGGATAATGTTGTAAAAAATTACCCATGCATTTGTACTATCAATAAAAAGTTATTAACAAAAATTCAAAATGGAAAAAAAAGGGAAGAATAAGACAGTAAATAAACCAATAAAACCACCACATGCCATTTAAATGTTTTTTTCAATTTTCAAATTTTCAAATTTTCAAATTTTCAAAAATTTTCAAAAATTTCAAATTTTCAAGATTCTCAGTCCTGATACATCTCTCAAGTAAAATGTCATTAATTGCTGAGTATGAATAAAGTCTGGGCATCTCTCTAGCCTCTAGAAGAAAAAAAAAAGCCAACCTGAAAATTTTATATTTGATCACTGAGGTAAAATATAGCTATTGGAGTTCATTGGCAGGGGAGGAGAAAGAATGACATCACACCTATTACATCACCAATATGATAAATATCATAAAGGAAATTGTAGGGGAAAAACCATTTCAGACTAAAAATAATCTAATATAGGCCAAACATCTGGAAAAATAACTTGGTAGCTGCAATTATACATCAGAAATTCAATGTCTTTCATAAACTAAGACACAGCATTTGAACCAGTGTTATCACACACCAAGTTAAAGCCCATGAATGCCCAAACATAGCAATGATACATAAAATTTGGAGAATTTCTCTTTAATAAATACTGCCTTAATCTCCAAACCTATTATCCAAGCAATGTGAACAAAAAGTTTTCACAGTACAGAGATCCAACAAAGAAGATCAAAATAACACAGGAAGAGAATGTGGTAAATGTGGTCTTATCGTTCTGTCTGCTACTAGTTTGTTTTTCAATAAGTTTTATTTTTTTTTACTTTATGGAATAAAACATTATTTCTACAACACAATATAAGAAAAAATGATTACACATGAAACTACATTGTTATTCCTTTTAAATATACAATAGTTAGCTTGTCATTTTTTTCCCTTTTCCTCCCTCCACCTTGTCCTAGAGATGGTTATTACTAGACATAAATATGTATACAAATATACATGCAAATTCATTCTATACATACTCTTATGTATCAATTCTTCATTTTCTTGCAAAGATCCTTTGAAGCAAATTTGGGTGTTTATATTATTCAAAATGACTTATTCACTCAAAGATGTTCTTAAAACAAAATTGCAGTTCCTGTATAAAACATCCTCTTGGTTCTGCTCATTCCCTTCATTATTTCATGCAAGTCTATCCATATTTTCCTAAGATCACAAAGCTCATTTCTTATAACACATTAGTATTCCATTACAATAATATAACACAATTTGTTCAGCCATTCTTTAATGGACATCCCCATAATTTCCAGTTCTTTGCTATCACAAAGAGAGCTGCTAAATTTTTTTAAATATGTAGGGTTCTTTCTTTATTCCCTAATCATCTTTGGGAAGATGTCTAATAGCAGTATTTCTGGTGGATGAAGGGCACAATTCAAAATTGCTCTCAAAAATGACTGGATCATAACAGTGTCTTTATTGGGTCTGTATCCCAAAGAGATCATAAAAAAGGGAAAAGGAATCATGTGCAAAAAAATGTTTGTGGCTGCCCTTTTTCCAGTGGAAGGAACTGGAAATTGAGTGGATGCACATCAGATGGGGAAATGCTGAATAAGTTATGATATATGAATGTAATGGATTATTACTATTCTATAAGAAACAACCAGCAGGATAATTTCAGAAAGGCCTGGAGAAACTTCACATGAACTGATGCTAATGAAATGAATAGAACCAACACTGTACAAGCAAGATTATGATCAACTGGGATGGACTTGGCTGTTTTCCAAATGAGGTAATTTAGGCTAATTCCAATAGATTTGTCATAGAGCCATCTGCATCCAGAAAGAGGACTATGGCAAATGAATACTGATCACGGAAAATAGTATTTTCACCTTTTTTGTTGTTTGCTTGTTTTTTTTTCTCATTTTTTCCTGTTTTGATCTTTCTTGTTCAGCATAAATGTGGAAATATTACAAGAACTGAACATGTTTAACATATATTGGATTATATGCTGTGAAGTAGGGTGGGGGGAAGGGAGAAAGAAAATTCTGGAACACAAATATAAAGCTAGTATTAAAAAAAAATTGGCTTGATCAGTTCATAATTCTACCAATAATGAATTAATATCTCCATTTTTCCATATCCCCTCCAACCTTTTTCAACTTCTCCTTCAGTCAATGATTGTATCAGTGAGTTGGACAATACAGAATTAAATATGAGTTGGGTTAATGATGTTAGAATGGTAATTATATAGATTAGAATTAACCCATTTTGTATTGATAATTATGTTGCTTTTAAATGATACATAACAAAACTTCTTATATTGTGAGTTGTGACATGGGGTCACATAATGGAGGAGTCACAAAATTATGATTATGAGTAAATGTTTAATTTGTCTACCTTTTTTATATACCTATATACCTTAGGACAACTTCAGTATATAGTTTGTTATTTAACCCTGTATTAGAGATAGAGATGGAAATGTGCTCTTCTCTTCTCCCACCCCCTCCTATGAATGTGCCCAAAGCTTGTGTTTCAAAAAAACAAGTTTCCACCTTTTATTTTGTTCTTTATACCTGCTGTTTATAACATGATTTTGAGAAATCCCAGAATTCTGTTGCCTGATCAGTGACTAAATACTAATGACTGACAACATGTGGAAAGTATGATGGCAATTCTAGTGACTGATAAGTCATTTACCTTAGTCAATCATGTAGATTTCCCCTGTTGAAACTGACCAAATGACCTAATTCTATTTTTAGTGATTTCACAAATTTTATAAATATTCCTTCAAAACTAAGCACAGGAGTCCATGACTTCGTGAATCTTGAATCCAGTTTTTTGTTTTTTGGTTTGTTTTTTTTTGAGACCATAATTTCCCTAATAAATTGAATCTCCTCAGAGTGTGTTAATGTCCTTTTGTTGCAGAATGGAATTTTAAGGTCACAATGGAAGGAAATTAAAGATTAAAAAAAAATTGATAGTTGATTAGGAAAGGTCTTGGAGGAATCACGAGGTTGGATAACAGAAGGATCTTAGAGATTACTAGAAAATCTGGTTATCTCACAAATGAAAAAAGTGAGGATCCGAGAAATTGAGAGACTTATCCAATATGACAATATTGAGTAATAAGATGCAGAACTGGGATATAGTCATATGGCTGTAAATCCAGTGCTCTTTGCACTTTATCTGTTGCAAGTTTATTCCTACATAAAATCCTAAATTAGCCTCTGCAACTTCACCCTTTGTTTCTAAATCTTCCTCTAGAGTTAAATAATGCTCAGACCTAGTGGCTGAAAAAAAGTTAACTATAATGCTGCCATATAGCCATAGTATTGATCTTGTGCTGTTGTCTTCATTATTTCTTCATTTTAATGATATAACTTGTCTTTTCCTGTAGCTGAAATGCTTCCTACTTTGAAAGAAAACTAAAAAAAGCAACTGGTTCAGAGTCACATAGTTATGGATTTGAAGGTCTTCTAGACTCCTAATCCACCTCTTTAGTATTAAGATCACAAAAAATCAAACAGCAGATAAATCATTTTATTCAATCTGATATCAAAGATAAATCAAAGAATGTATTAGATAAGGAGACCCCACACAATACAAAGAGTAAGTGAGATTTTTACTGGGAGCTGGGTTACCTCAGTTTCAACCAAGAGAGTCCCAAATTTTATGCACTAAAGTCTTTAGTGTAGCAAGCTGGGGCTAAAGACATGATCCAAATACCAATTGTTCTATAGTCAGCTTCCTTCCAGAGTCTCTCTCTCTCCCCTCAGGGACCAAAAAAACATACAGAACTTTGTAACTTCTCTCTTAAAGGTGAAAGCCAGAAGACTGGGACTTCTCTCAATCTCCATAAAACCCTCCCATTTATGCAGATAAAAAAACTCCACCAATGAAGAGAGTCTGATGCAAATGTACTGACTCATGAGTAACTGTGCCTTCAGAAAGAATGGGGAAGTTAGAAAAATACAATAAATATTTTCCCAAATTCTATTTGGCCAAAAGTATGAGATACAAACATGACTGCTTTTACAATATTCCCAGCCATTTCTTCTGTATTCTCCTTTGACTTTTTCCTCTATTCACTTTCTTAGCTTTTCTCCTTGAGCTTATAACTAAGCTTGTGATCACAAGTGTTGCTTGGTTTTCTTATCCAGGAAAAAAACTGTGGAAAGAACAAATGCACTGCTCTCAAAGCAGATCCAGCTCATCAAAGCCTCCCCTTACCAAAGACAGCTAAATTCTTTGACTAGAATGCTCCAGATCTGCCTTTCACATTTTTCCGTCCTCCTGGAATTTATAAAAATATAAATTAATATTTGTCTTTTATTCATATCTTCTATCACTCCAATCTCTATATTATGAAATACCCCTGAGAAATTAATCTTTTTTCTTCTCTTCAAATGAACTTTATCAGCTATTGCTTCTCCCAATCTCATTTGCACAAGGACATACACAGATCAGTTATACAATGGTTAACCATATTTATTCTAGAGAATCCAGCTTTAAAGCAATAGTAAAACAGAAAGGGAAAAAAAACTCTTAACAAACAAACTGGGGAAGGGGTATAACTATCGTTCAAGAAGAAAAAGAAAGAAAAAAGGCAGACAGAAATGTGAAAAATACTACTTCTGCATTATGAAAGGTGAGAGAAGGTAAGGGAAGATGGGAAGTTGCTCATATGTCTTCACTAGCATCCCCTCTTTCCTTTGGGCTTCTTCTCTTTATCTCCCCTTGTCAGCCCATTCACTCCCAATGACATTTCTGAACTTACCTTTTAAAGTGAAATTTGTCAGTTAAACTCAGTTTTGCAGATCCCAGGGATAAAGAGAAAACTTGGAGGATTTACATCCTGATTAGCATCTCCAGAGTCAATATTGCTTTGGCAATCCTAACTAGCACTATATGTATACCTTCCTTCCACTAATGCTCTGTTCTGATATCTTTTTATGGCTTAGCATTAACCCTAGATTCACAAAGGCTACACCAACAAAGCAAAACCCCTACATTTCCTACAAAACCCCTACATTCTTCAACTATGATCCCAGTGAAAGATTATGTGGCAGTAATCCAAGTTATAGCTAAAAATGGAATCTCATCAATGGAAATCTGGTTACTAAGTGATGATTTTTTAGTATGAGATGATTCATAGCTCATTAGGTAAAATAAAGGAGCCAGTGGAACAGTAAGGATTAAATTCAGTCCCTTCATTTTGAAGATGAGAGAATTAAGGCTTAGATAGATTGACTGACTTATTTAGAATCACACAGTAAGTTAGTGGCAGTTATAAACTCCAATTCAGGTTTCCTGAGTTCAGTATACTGTTTTTTTTAAATAAATAAATATATATATATATATGTATATGTATATGTCTGTCAGAGTGGTTTCTAAATAGTTTATTTTCAACTCTTTGAATTTCAAAACTAGACTTTCCATGCTCATTTTTATCTTTCAAAATTCATAACCCAGCCTTATACCAAAGAATCACAAATTTTCTAGTTTGTTATTTTAGCACACAGGTTCTCTATCATGGTAATCAGTTATATTCAAAGATTCAGTATAAGGAAGGGGGTGGGGGGAACTAATTCCTTCAGATCTCCAAAACTCAAGGTTCAGTCATAAGTTTGGAGAAAAGTAAAAATTAACCCATGCAAAATTTGCAATGGAAAAACACCAAAACCTTTTCTAATGAGACAAAATTAAAACAAACATATCCACCATTTCCTTTTTTGTTTGGTATAGAGCTACAAGTGCTAGCTAAAGCAACACAAGAAAAAGAAATGTAAGGAATACGCATGTGCAAAGAAGAAGCAAAATTATGGCTACTTCCAAATGACATGATAGTTTTATGAGAGACTAGCAATAATTCAATAAAAAAACCAACTGAAACAACAACAAAATAGGATACAAAAAGAGCCCTCAAAAAATCATTAGCCTTTATATACTGCTAACAAAACCCAAGAGAAAGAAATACAATGAGAAATTCTATTCAAAATTAATTTTTAAAAATCTCTGGGATTAACCTTCTAAGACCTGTTTAAGACTTATATAAATACAATTATAAAGCATTCTTATACTTATAAAAAAAAGGATATAACAATTTGAAATAGATTTATTGTGCATGGATAGACCATTTCAAGAGGATGAATATGGATGCTACTATACAAATTATTTTAAAGACTTAATGGTACCTTAATGGTAGCTTAATGGTAAATCAGACTACCAAAGGGCCATTTAATAAAACTCAATGATGACAAAATAATAAGAAAATTAAAATGAAACAAAAAAGTCAATGGAAAAAACAAAAATGACTCATAACCAAATTTCAAATTATTCCATAAAATTGTATGCAAAGGAATTTGATACTTTCTTTAAAAAAAAATAGAAAAGTAAATCAATAGAAGTGAATACATAAGACAGACTTTTTAAAGGTAAACAAATATGGTCAATTAGTGTTCAATAAACCCTACAACACAACTATAGCAAGCAATCCCTATTCAACAAATTACTGGAAAAAAATGGAAGTTTTTTCTAAACAGAAAATAAATTTAAAACAAAATCTGCAATATTACATGCCACAAAAAGCAACTAATAGAAACATGGCATATGATCAGAGGAGAATGTAGAGAGTTATATCAGGATTTCTAACAAAAACAAGGATAAAGGAAGTTGATGTGGTTATAAATAATCTCCAAGCTATCTTGCTTTAGGAATGCTGTTAACTTTACCTTTAGATTATCCTAGTTTATATTTTTGCTCCAAGTTGACTTGTTTTAGGGAATGCTATATCTTTACCTTCTGAGGTACTAACTGAAAAAGAAAATCAGTTGTTTAGACTCAGTTTAAGATTAGTAGCTATCTCTTTCTTTACATTTTGATGGTCAGAACTATAACACAGAAAAGAAGCCTAACTCCAACTAATCTCTAAAATATAAAATTAACATCCTGAAGCTACTGAATAACAATGGGGAAATGTCTAATCTAACCACCCCAACTCTAAAATCAGTGCTCTATAAAAATACTTGTCCCTTCCCACTTCTTTGCTAATTACCTTTTAAAACTTATTCCAACAATCAATGATGTAATAAAATCTTTGCTTCTTGATTTGGAGTTAGTCTAAGCCTACAAATTCTTTTGAGATACCTCATGACATTGGTCTGGAACCTCAATTTTGAGGGGGGTCAAGCACTCCTGAATCCCAACAAAGTTATTAAAAAGTAAAATAGATAATATCATAAGTTTTAAACTTTTACAAAAACAAAAATTAATAGTTAAAACAAGAATATAAGTTGTAAGGTGAAGAAAAAACTTTACAATCAAATTACATCAAATACATCAAATATATCTAATAAAAGTACAATTTACAAGTTATGCAGGAAATTGACACAAATATGAAAGACCAAGAACCATTTTTTAATAAGTGAGGGGAAAGATATGAAAATGATTACACCCATATCAAACTGCTTACATATTAGGGAGGAGGAAAGGGAAGAAAAAAAGGGAGAAAATTTGAAACTCAAAATTTTACAAGAAAATTAATGTTAAATGAGGTAATTCAGGTGAGTTCCAATGGTCTTGTGATGAAGAGAGCCATCTGCACCCAGAGGGCCTGAGTGTGGATCACAACATAGTATCTTCACTTTTTGTTCTTGGTTGCTTGTATTTTGTTTTCTTTCTCAATTTTTTTTTCCTTTTTGATCTGATTTTTCTTGTGCAGCATGATAAATGTGGAAATATGTACAGAAGAATTGCACATGTTTACTATATTGGATTACTTGCTGTGTAGGAGGGGGGTGCTGGGGAGGAAGAGGGAAAAACATTTCAAACACAAGGTTTTGCAAGGGTGAATGTTGAAAACTAACTATGCATATATTTTAAAAATAAAAAAGCTTTATTCAAATTTATGTTAAAATGTAATGGGGGAAAAAGGAAAATCTATTTGATGCAGTTTTCAAAATTAATGTAAATTCTCAGTGACCAGGTGACCCTAAGTAAAAATATTCCAAATCAGCGATAAGAGAAATACTCGATGAACCAAGTCCGAGGCTGGACCTTATACTTATCAAATCGATAAACACGATCAAAAACAGAAATAGTTCAAGCTGGAAGGCCCAGGGAAGTTAAGCACAATTCTATTAGCAGAACAAGGCAAAAAAGGCTATTTCAGTTTGAATAATTACAGAAATCCAGAGTTCAAAGTCCAATAGATCAGTCTTGCTTAAATGTGTTCCTTTTGTAAAAGAAAAAAAGTGAATTACTTCATCGGGGTAGGAGCATCCCATGTCACTCACGTAAGTCACAGTAAAATGGCACCAACAGAACAGGAAAAGGAATCTAACAATACTTAAAGCTATCCTGATTCCAAGCCGAAGTTGGGGGACTCGCACAGCTCGGAGACCATTAGTAGAACCAGGACTCCCTGCCCAGGACTGACTCCGGGAACAGCTCGCCCCGGAGGAATAATGTACCCGCTCTCCTGGATACCCATCCCGGGTTTTAGGAGCTGCCGCTTCCTTCTGTGGCTCAGGACAACAGCTAGGAAGTGGCTGAATTAGAACTCAGGTCCCGACTCCAGGCTGTGTCCTGTGGCACGAGCCTCAGCCCGGGTCTTTACCGGGCACTGGGGGAGGGGGAGGGGGAAGAGTGGCTACTGAGGTAAGGCAGTGGGGGAGGGGAGACATAAGTGGGAAACAAACTTGGTTTGGGGGGACCAGAAGAGGCAGGGTATGAGGGGGATATGGAGGGAGGGGCCCCCGCCTCTGATTCTGCGTGACTTTGGTCACGACAGTCAGCCTCTCGGGGCCTCAGTTTCCTTATCAGGAAAGCGAGGCGCCGGACTGGAGGGTCTCTAGAACCATGTTCTTAATCAATTGGGGGAGGGCGATTAATGTAGGCTGCCCCCACCCCGCCCGGGAAGAAGCTGGGGAGGGGGGTGAGCCAGAGAGGATAGAGGGTGAGAAGCGCTCCCTTACTCTTTCGTCTTCTCGAACCCATGCGCGGAGTTGATGCGGTGAAGTTCTTTCTTTTTGCCTTGTTTAGAGGCCATGGAGCGAGCGGACCGCAGGGAGCCTCCAGGGTTCTGTGGCTTTTGTGGTGCCGCGTCCGCCCGGTTGCTAGGAGCAATCAGAGCCGAAGGCGGCGCGAGGCCCGGCCAATCCCGGGCCCGTTCCAAGTTCAGGACCCGCCACTCCGGGAAGAGGAAAAGGGGAGAGGAAGGGAGGAGGAGGCAGCCCGGGAGGGAAGACGGGAGGGAGGCCGGAGAGGAGAGGGAGGAGGAGGGGCCTGTGAGGGAAAGGCTGAGGGAGGTGGGGCTTGAAGAAAGAAGGGGGAGGGGAAACGGTGGAAGCAGCCAGTGAGGGAAGGCGAGGGGGGAGAGGTTTGGGCAGGGGAGGCTGAGGGAGGGGGAGGGAAAAGAATACCGTCAGAACTGGAAGGGAGGAGAGAGGGGGAATGGCCTGACAGGGATGGGGAGCGAGAAAGGATGGGTCAAAGTCAGGGTGGATGGGTCAAGGTCAGGTCGCAGTGGTCCTCAAACATTTTAATTAGGGGGCCAGTTCACTGTCCCTCAGACTGTGGGCAGGCCGGACTAGAGTAAAAGCAAAAGCTCACACTCTGTCTCGGTCCCTCAGCCCATTTGCCATAACCCGCCTGCATAAACGTCCTCAGCGGCTGCATCTGGCCCTCGGGGCATGGTTTGAGAACCCCTAGTCTAGGGGGTGAGAGGATAGCGGTCCCTGCTGAGGGCGGGGTCAGGACCTACCCGAAAAGCATGAGTTGGAGTCCTGATGAGGAATTGGATTTCTGTCTAGAAAGGAGGAGTGGGGGAGGGGAAGAGCTGGTGGCAGATTGAGCTGGAGGATGCTTAGCAGCAGGGAGAGCCCCTACTGAGGGGGAGGAAGAGAGGGGGGATGGACCCCGCTGTCCACTTCTAGACCTTCCCTGACAACTTCAGACCTCTCTAATTATACCATTACACTCCTGGCCTCGGCTTACGTCAGAAATCCCCTTTCTCCTCCCAGACATACCTTTCAGGCTATGTTTTCTTCAAATTAAAGCCATTCCATCAACATGATCAATCAATTAACATTCTATTATTAGGAGCTTATGGCATCCTACTATTTTCTGAGGATACACACATATAGAAAATAAAAGTGTCTTAATCATTTTCCCATTGTTGCCATAGATGCTATTCCTGCTCATTGTTTTCGATTGTTTTCCCTCCTGTTTTTACTATTCATTTTTTTTTAATTGCACATGTTTAACATATATTGGATGAGGGGGAAAAAAATTAGAAACACAAGATTTTTCAAGGGTGAATGTTGAAAACTGCATGGTTTGAAAATAAAAAGTTTTAATATTTAAAAAATAATACTTGAGATGAGAATCTCAGAGTAAATAATTAGAATTGTCTTCTGTACAAGACAACTGAAGGGTTAAAAGAAAAAAAAAGTTTTCCTTAGTTTTTCTGGTAGGCTCAGTGTCCCACTGCCTCTATACCCAATCAGTCCATCTAAGCATCTCCCAAACCTTTGTTTCACTGTAGTAATAAAACCCAGTTTCACTACAGTAATAAAGGCTGACTTTATAAAAAGTACTTTTAAGTTTTTGTTTTGCTAAGCTACCATGAGAGAGGAGCCAATTTGGGTATCAATTTATAGATATAAGTGATAAGGATAGGGCTCAGTTTACAGATGATGATGTTACAGACAGAGATGAAAGAGGGATCAGTTTACAGATAATAGAACTACACATATAGGTGATAAGAGATAGAGCCCAAGTTATAGATGATAGAGCTGATAGAGATGATAGAGGGATCAGTTCACAGATGATAGAGCAGATAAAAATGATAGAGGGCTCAGTTTACAGATAGAGGTAGGGCTGAGTTTATGTATGATAGGGCTATAACATACAGATGATAGAAGTCTCACTTTATAGATCAAAGGTTAAATCTCTTGGTTTAAATCTGATGCCTAAGGTCTGAGGGTTGAACCCATGTCTATGCTGACTAATTCTGCCGCATAAGCATTACTCCCTCAATTTACCTAAAAGCAGAGGATGGGGAGGAGGAGGAGAAGGGAAGAGAGCGAGATTTCTATGACATAAAAGAAGGAAGAAGCATATTCTGAAGCACTTTCAGGGTTATTTTTTGTTCTGATGAGCTGAGGAAGTGAAAAGTATCTAAACATTTCCCCATGTGCCCATTCCATTTCTCAAATTATTTCATTTTTCAGCAGTGAGTATATTTCTTAGAGCTTTTGCTCTTAGTTCAAGGGTACACAAATTCTCAAGAACGCATTTGACTACTATTCCTCTTCTCTCCCTGATATCTTAGAAAGAGAAGGAAATCTCAATCAATCAATAAATAAAATATTTATTAAGGCCCTACTATATCCCAGGAATTGTGCTAAGTGCCTGGGATTTAAAAAGAGGCAAAAGACAGTTCCTACCTTCAAGGAGTTTACAACCTAATTGCAGAGACAACATGTAAACAAATATATTAAAAGCAAACTATATACAGGATAAATAGGTGCCAATTAAAAGAGAAAAAGCACTGGAATTAAGAAAGGTTGAAAAAGGCTTCTTGAATGTGGGATTCTGGTTGGGACTTTAAGGAAGATGGGGAGAAGGAGTCCTTACAAGGAAAGCATTCCTAGCATGGAAAACAGCCAGAGAAAATGCCCAGGAAGACTCCTAATCTTTAGGAACCCTAGTATAATGCTAAAATTACAAATAGTCGTTCATAGGCTGACTCCAGTGAGAATGGTAGTAGTACCTTACTTAAACAGTGTCATTTTAGCATAAATAACTCCATTTTGTTTTAAATCTCCATTTTTTGTCATTTTAGCATAAATAACTCCATTTTGTTTTAAACCTCCATTTTTTGATTGAGCAGTTGAGTTAGTTGTTTTTCTACAAATGCTTTTTCAGCGATAAAGAAAGCATGTGTATAATATATTTTGAACATTTATATGTAGCCCTCTAATAAGACAGTAAATAAAAAATACCACAAGCTTTATCAGTAATTTATATAGTAAACTACCAATCAAATTATATGATAAACAATTTAAAAAAAACCATCACTAAAATGTAAAAAAGATCCCCATGGCCCATGGTCATCACAGTACTTAGGTCACAGTTGTGACTGGCTGCTACATTCCTACCTTTTACCACTACTAGAGACTAGAGAAAGTCTGTGTTCACATGGCTTCCTCATGGGCAAAGAGATAAATCTTGTGAGTCCCGTATTAAAGATTACCTTAACCTCTAAGATTTAAGTTGGGGATTTGTTCATAGAGGAGGACTTGTTTGTATTGCTAAGCACATTTTTGAGTCATACATTTTAATTAGTATTTACATAGCCTTAGTTAGCATATATAATAGTAGAAAAGCTGTATTGTGCATCTTGGATTAAGTGGCCTCTTCTTCTTAGCTCTCTCTATGGCTTGATACTTTTATCTAGAAGATCAATATTTAACTCAAAATCACAAAACTTTAGAACTAGATGGTCTTATCAGTAATCAGGGACAGATACTGCACAAGAATTTAGGGCTACTGACTTGTAGGCCCTAAAACTGGAGGCAGTTCCAGCCTCAAATACTTACTAGCTATGTGATTTTGGGCAAGCCATTTAACCTCTTTCTGCCTCAGTTTCCTCCTTTGTAAAATGAGAATAATAAAAACACCCATGTCTTTGGGTTTATTGTAAGGATAAATGAGATAACAGCTGTAAGGAATTTTAAAGTACTATATATAAAAAATTCTTTGCAAGTACTATATATATAAAAGCCAGCTATTATTTCCTATGGAACATGATCTTTTTTCTTGATATTCAACTTGTTCTATCTCCTTTTGAGGAGAACCAACTAAACCATTCAAATATGAGTTCACCAACAAGATCAGAACTACTGAATTTCTATAGTATCTTTAAGTAAATTCTGAATACAAAGTAATACTATAAGAACTTGAAAATTTAAGATCCTATTTTAATGATAGCTTAAAAAAATAAATAAAACTTTCTAAGCTAAGAAATAATATTATTTTCTTGATTATAACAAAATGTCTTACTAAGTTGTCATCAATATTACTCAGGATATTGTAATTATCCTTTTGAAGTAAAGAAATATAGGACCTTGAGCTATTTAATCCACTAGCAGTGTATCTTCAGAAATGTCTCTTTCAATCAAAGTAATTTCCATTTCATATTAGAGGTAGCTCGAATAATGGATGTTTTTCATCTATTGGGCTGTCAGAATTCTGTGCTAAACATAATGGGTGTTGCTTTTTTCCATTGGACTATTAAAAGAATGGCAGGAGGAGACAGAAATTTCACAGATAAAATTTTTTAAAAGTCATCAGTCTCACAAATTACATCATTTATCATACACTACAAAGGAAATTTTTTTTCTTTCATGAATGCATCTGATACAGTGTTTTTCCAAAGATTAATAATGTACATTGTCTTTTGAAAAATCTCAAAAGAATTAAGTGTTATTCTGTTAAAGAAATTGTATCACTTTCTATCCTTGAATTAATTTTTAGGACAGTGATGTGACAGTTCTAAATATATATATATATACAATACATATATGTATATATATTTTTTTTGCAAAATACCTACTAAGAGATCTCTAGCTTCTAATATTTTATTTTTAAAAAGAGATTACCTTTAAAAGAAATAGAAATTATATTATTAGAGTGATCAGTTTAAAGAACTACTTTAATTTTAAAATGCTATATTGGCATTTTTAGTTTCCACTTTGGATATCACAGTAGAGGAAAATGTAGAGGAAAAAAATAGTTTTTATTATTTAAAAAATTAAACAGAAAAATGTTATTTTTTTTCTCCACTGATAATAATAGCTGTTGTTTATATATGACTTAAAGATTTACAAAGCACAAGACATGCAGAGCCCCACTAGGCTAAGATTAAGGACTAATCACATAATTATCAGGGAGATATGTTTAAAGCACGGGATATGAGACTAAGCTCTGGGATTATAGAATCACATAATAAAGCTGGAAGAGCCTATATGTCATCAAGTCCAATTCCTTCATTTTACAGATGAGGAAACTGAGACATAAAGCTGTTAAGTGATTTGCCCTGTTCATATAGCTAATAAGTATCTGAGGTAGGATTTGAATCCAAATTTGGTACCTTCAAGGATTTCTTATATTCCTGGATTTTCCTGGTTAATGGAAGCTTAAGCTAGGAAAGTGATGTCAAAATGAAAGTAAAACATTACTATGAATGACTAAGGAAGTCAATGACAGCACAGCAATTTCCCTTTTCAGGTCCATGATCATCAGAGAGATATTGAGCTCTATATTAGAGTTTAGAGATACCCTGTAGAGAATTGTGGATGAATTCAATTGTCTCTATCCAATTTCCCTTTCTGCATTTACCTGTTTGGTAAATGCAAAGCATCAAGCAAATGTTATAATCTCTTTCCTGGTTATATTTCACATAGTATTTTATCCTGATTACTTCTTTACATAAGCTATATGTAAGACTAATGTAAAACCTAAGACTATGTAGCATGTGCAATGCAGGATGGGCATAAAGAATTTTCTTCATCTCACTTTTTAGGTAGATTGGGATTTCTCCCTTTAGCCTTGGGATCAAAAGTTAGCTAAATTCTTATTAACAACTCCAAAACTTCCAAAAGACAGAGAGCCTTTGAAATATGGAGAATTTTTTCCCCGACCTTCAGATCCTCCTTGAGAAGAAAGCCTAAACTGCTATTAGCACTGTAACTTTGGAAAAGCTTACATAAACTGACCCATGTACTTGATGGTTACAGATACATTATTTTCTTCAATCCTCATTACAACTCTGTGAAATTATGTACTACAGACATTATGACCCTGGTTTTTCCCAAGGAGACTACAACTTGGAGATCCTGAGTGATTTGCTTGGTCACATAGTAAGTGTGAGAGAGTTTAAATTCATATTTATCATCACTCCAAATTCAGAGTTCTTATCATATTCACTCTTATTGAGAAGACTGAAATCATGTGATAAGAACTTCCTGGGTTGCCCTCCATTTTCAAAACTTTTCTCCCTTCCCATCTGTCTCAGAAGACACTACTTTTCTATAGGGGAAGTATAGAATCATTGAATCTCAGAGTAGTAAAAGACACTAAAACCATCTAATCCAATTCATACCTGAACAAGATTTACCTCTACAATATATTAATCAAGTGGTGATTGAAGCATTGCTCTAAGACCACCTGGAAAGAGAATCTGCCCTTTCCCTCCTTGTTGGAATTGTTAGAACTGTATTCTCAGAATTACTCTTGAAAAGTTTATCTTCCCTTAATTGTCTTCCCTTGTAGAATTCAGAATTATGAGATCTTATTTTCTTCTGACTCTTTGAAATCTTCTCTCCTAAAGGGAGAGCATGAGTCAAATTATCTTCTCTTTTCCAAAATAGAATGCTCATTCTCCTCTCCCCAAACCTCTATTATTTCATCCTTTTGTGCACTTATATACATGTATATATAAAACTATTGGTTTTATTAGTCCTCTTCTGGTACCAATGATCTCCCCTTCTGCTTAGTTCCAGAAATCATTTCTTTTTTTCTGCTATCTCAAATCTCTACTCCGTCCTTGCATGATATTTTCCCATTGGTAAAGGCTATGCCCAGGCAATTATCTTCATCTCTGCTCTTCCTCAGGGAGCAATCTGTATCAAGAAATGGTCACTAGATGGCAAGGACACTAGAAACCCCAGAGGCTCTTAATGATGAGAATAGATATAGAAAGAACCATCACCAAAAGGGTTTAAGACAGCAGGAAGCAACCTACCTCTTCACTTTGTACTGAGTCTACTGAGTCATGTGAACTGTATAGTTGTTGAGGAATATAAGACCCACAAGAGAGGTTGTACTCCCCAGTTCTTTTCCTGATCAGGGTCATTTAGAATAATACTATAATTTGGGAGAATTGCATTTGTTCTGGAAAGGGTAGAGATCCACATAATTAGGGCATTTTGTAAAGGACTGAAACTCTTACAAGGTGTGCTTGAATCAAACAACCCAACACATAAGGATAATTACCTATTCCACAATGACTCAATTAACATATGTTTGGAAAAATGGCCCTTCTCACTGTTCAGTGCTGGCTCAATGTTTGGTGTATACAGATAATTGTAGGCAAGAATTAGAGAGTGGGGTGAGGCAAGCCAGAGCTCACTTGGCCACAGGATGAGGAGGAGAAAGGTGTGGAGATTTGGACTACAGAATCATGAAGAGAACTTTGGCAAAACTCCTGGCAGTTTGTCTCTTTCATTTCTCCATCTAAAGACCAAGACTTTTACTTATCCTGACTCTGGATGATCCTGAGGCTTCCAGGGAGCTAGTCCGGATTTTACAGCATTCCATCTTAGCTTAATGTTACAATCTAGAGTGATGGTGTTAAACTCAAATAGTACTAGGTCCCAGTTGACTGTATATTATCTTAGAAAACAAATTGACATTGTTTTATTATCTTTTGGGGTTTTTTTTTGTTAAATATTTCCCAATTACATTTTAATGTGGTTTCACTGTCCTAGAAAGTTTTGCCAGCAAGCTGTGAGTTTGATACATCTGGCCTAGTGAATGATGTGGGTCTTTGGGGTAGATAAAATTCAATTGTCCCATCAAGCAATTCTCTAATTCTATAGGACTTAGAAAGTTGTGCAGGGTCCTGAGATGTTAAGTCTAAGGTCATATAGCCAATATGTTTTAGAAATTAACTTAAAACTAGTTCTTCTTGACTTTGAATGTTATGCTACTGCTTCACTGTAGTTGATTCAGTTGTTAAAAAATAAGGAAATGTCTACAAAGTACAAATATTTGATAATATAAGCTAACTCCTAAGTTAGTGCTTACCAAGTTTGAATGTGACTGAATTTACAAGGCAATGTGGTAAATAAGAGCACAGTATAGAATTTAAGGTCCTGGATTTGGTTCTGCCACTGACCCACTTTGTGATCTTTGATAGAGCACTTTTAATTACTCTGACTGCAATTTCCTCATTTATACAATGAGGGACTTAAGTGAAATGACCTCCAAAATCCCTCCTAACCTGAAAATTCACTGAATCTGTAAAATGAATATCTTGCAATTTCCCTGACTGCCAACAGGCTACACTCATGCACTAGTTTTTGTGTGCAAGTGCAATATCCTAGCTGGCTATTTTATATATGCCCAGAGATAAGATGCAATTTGGTTTCAAAACAATAACACTTACTGCTCCATAAGATTATCTTATTTTATTAAAAAACATCGGTCTAGATTTCTCCTGCTACCCAGAGCTTCTGTTGACTTTAATTGAAGTTTGTGTATAGAAGGAAATTTCACAGTACAAACATAAAATTTTAGAGCCAGAAGAAGGGACTTCAGAATTCATTTCATCCACCTCTTCATTTTCCAAAAGTTGTCTTTTTCCAATGTCATACCTACTGTCTAAGGCAAACCTAGGTCAGTCAACTAGCAAAAACTAAGCACCTATTATATACCAGGAACTGTGCTAAACACTGACTATATAAAAACAAACAAACAAATAAATAAATGAATGAATAAATAGCTAAATAAATAAATAAATAAATAAATAAATAAGTAAATAAAGGCAAAAGATAGGCCTTGCTTTCAAAGAACTCAGTCTATTTTGGGAGACAACATTTCAACAATTATGTACAAAATATATACTATACATTTACAGGATAAAATGAAGTTGTCTAAGAGGGAAAGTTGTGGAATGCACAGGGAGCCACCTGACAGTGGCTGCTGGAGATCCAACTCAGAATGGATCTCCTCTTGTGAGAGGATGATAGGAGGAGACTGAGAGGAAGTTGCTGTTCTCTTGGCCTCTCTGAATGAGAGGCCGATGCGTTGTCTGACCTCTCTCCTCTTCTCTCTGCCTCCAATTTATCTCATTCTCAGTCTGCAACACCTGAGTGTCTGCCCTGCAACTTCTTCAGATGCTATAATCCACAACTGTGGAGGCTCCCGGAGATTTGACCTGTCCCTTAATAGGAAAGCACTGAAATTAAGGAAGACAAGGAAAGGTTTCATTCAGACTTAAAAGGCAACGAAACTAGCAGAGATGAGGAAGGGAAAAGTTCTAGACATTAGCAATGGCTAGTAAAAACACTCAGAATCTGGAACAGAGAGCCAAAATCAAAATTAGTCAACATTTATTAAACACCTACTGTGTGCCAGGCACTTTACTAACTGATGGGGATACAAAGAAAGACCTAGAATAGTCCCTCTCCTCAAGAGCTCACAGTCTAATGGAGGAAGACAACACATGAATAGGGGCTGAAAAGAAGAGCTCCAATCTTGGAAAACAACTTGGGGAGGTGAAAGTCAAAAGATGGAGTGTTTTTTACGAGGTACAGCAAGGAGGCCAGTGTTGCTGCATCACAGAACATGTAAAAAGGAGTAAAGAATAAGAAGACTAGAAAGAGGTAGGAGGGGTAGGTTATAAAGGGTTTTTAAGAACCAAACAGATCTGGTGATAATAGTGAACCAATGGAATTTGTTGAATTAAGGCTGTGGGGTAGGAACAGATGGAACATGACCGGTACTTTAGACAAAAATCAATTTGATAACTCTGTGGGGAATGGACTGGAGTGGGGAAAGATCTGAGACCAGCAGGATCTTGCAACAATCAAGATGTGAGTTGATGAGAAACTAGACCCCTTGGTCTCTCCAAATCTCTGTTGATTGTTCTTTAATATTCTGTATGATCACTCTGGTTTTTGTTTCATTATGTTCCTAATAAAATTATGACAATATGTCAGTTTCTGTTATGAGGTTCACCCCATAGACTGATATCTCTAGAATAGATTCCTAACTACCAATAAAATTAACTAAACCTGGAAAAGTATCCGGCATGTAGCCAAAGAGTTTTAATAGGAAGATAGAATCTTCATAATAACAAGTGTTACTGTAATATCTGTAATATCGATGCTCATCAAAGCCAGTATTCTGTAGTGATAATGATTTGAAATCAAAAGATTTGGTTTCAACTATAGGGTCTATCATCTCTATTTGATCTTGGGAAAATAATTTAACTCTCTATAACTCAATTCCCTCATATGTGATATTTATTTATTTTCCCTCTTTTACAGGGTGGTTTGGAGAAAGATATTTTACTGATCTTAAAGCATTATGGAAATGTAAATTACAATTATTAGAAATGAATAGCAATAATTAAAACAGCACTTAAATTGAATTTTTTTTAAATGGACTTGAATCCTGACTTCTCCATGTACTAGCAGTATAATCCTTGGCAAGTCACAATCTCTGTGATCTTCTGTCTCCAGTTGTATGAAATGGAGATATTATTAGTACTACCCATTTCACAGCTTATTGTATAAAAGGATTTTGTAACCATAAATCACTATGCAGGGCATTTCAAAAGTCTTAGAATAGATCTAAATTTAAAACTTAAATTTAAGATTTTAAAATTATATTTTAAGATTAAAATTTTAAGTAGCTTAAAACTATGATGTAAGTCTATTTAAGCTTAAAATTGCCCTTAGACTTTTAAGACACTCTATATAAATGCAAGCTCTAACCACTATCATCAAAATATCAAGAATCTGTTAGCCTGAAAGAAACAAGGTTATGAAGAGAGGAACTGTGAAGGCTGCTACAGTGCAAGTGGAAAGAATATGTTCTTCAGGAATTTCAGAGACAAATAAGTGAGAATTCCAACATATTTATATGCAAAATACTCATTTTTATAAGCTGCATTTACACTAATAGTCAAAAAACACAGATGAAAATGAATTTTGGCTGAGGTCCTACAAATAATAATAGTTTTAAGTGTCAGTATAACATTTTGTGATTCTCTCTACTTAACATGACATTGGAGTGCTACACCTGGAGTTTGGAAGACCTGGGTTCAAATCTTATCTCCAACACTTAACTATCTGTGAGACTTGGGAAAAGTTACTTATTTCTTATCCACAGTTCCTCATATAGAAAATGAGGGAGTTGAACTTGATGATCTATAAGATCCCTTCCAGATCTAAATCAATACTAATGGTAAAATTTTGACTTATCAATTCTTCTGAGCATCTGTCTTTTCTTCTCCCCAACTCCCAGAAACCCAAACAATAATTGAAAGATCCTCTTTCTCAAGGTATCAGAGTCATCTAAAGGTTTTAATTATAGGTCCAGAGCTCTCCAGGATACATAAGCCTACTATTACTGCAAAATAACCTTCCAAAAATGTTGCATAGGGCTGGAGGTAAACTCTCTTACTCAAACCCAAGAGAAAGATAAACAACAAAGTCAAAGTGACAGTCCCTGGTGGGAGATTAAAGCTGAGTGATCAACAAGAATTTGTGATTTTTGAGCATCAAACTTCTTACATTATTCATAACTTTCTTTTTTCTGATATTGGGAGGCATTTTTTCTTGAAGATGGGGAGATCTGTTTTGGGATAGCAACATATTGTCAGGTTAAGGAAATCAAGCATAGAAATATTTATCACGATCAATCTGTTATCTCACAAGTCACAAGTCACATTGCCTTGTAGTTGTCAGTCCAACAGACAATATGCATTTAAGAAGTATCTATTATGTGCTAAGTTTGGGGAATATAAAAAATAGGCAAAAGATAGAATCTTCCCTCACATTGCTTATAATCTAATGGGGGAGACAACATACAAACAATAATGTACAAACAAGCTATATACAGAATAAATAGGAAATGGTCAACAAAGGGAAAGAACTAGAATTTAAAAGATATTGTTTTTTGTTTTTTTAATAGAAGGTAAGATTTTAGCTGGGACTCGAAGGAATCCAGGGAAGACAAAAGGTGGGGATAAGAGAAAGCATTCCAGTCATGGGGGACTGCCTTTATTTTGAGGAATAGCTAGGAGGTCAATGTCACTATACTGAAGAATAATAAAATATACTTATACAATATATAAAAATTCAGTTATAACCTGCTTGATGTTACCATTTAACATTTATAATACATGCAAAGTTTGCATTTTTTTAAAGATAAATTAAGCATACAATTTCTCTTTTTTCTTTCCCCTATGCCCCTAAAAATACCTTCTATCCTTAATTTCAGCTTAAAAAATCTAAAAGCTTTTGATTCATAGATAATACTATAATCTAAAAACATAGATTTCCTTTTCTCTCAGAGTTGCAATGGTATAAATGAAATGTAGTAAATTCATTATATTATTAAATAGTCATATCATTAAGTAAATATGTCATTGAATAATAATAATTAGATAATAATAAATAATAATGCTCTCAAAGAATTCAAGCTCCCTTTATATATGCACATTGGATTTTCCTCATGAATTGGAGGCCATCTAATATAAGTTTTTCACATCTTTAGCTTTCATTTATAACAAGGTCAATATTGGTATGATTCATTTCTTATGATATATCATCTCACTGGTCTGTGGAAGATGATCACATATGAAGAGTACCAAATTCTAAGTTAATATTTTCAGGTGGTCTAAATTGGTGTTACCATTCACCGTTCCTTTTTCTACCGCTTTGCTATCACCACTATAAAAATGAAAGGGAGCCACAAAGGACAGGTTATTTTATGTTTACCTATTTCAGATCACAGTACAGAGAACATAGGCTGAGGGATGATAGTAGACAGCTAGAGTGTGTCACCAAGAGAAAATAAAGGATCCAACATACTGAATGAACTTCTTCTGACAAAGTTCTGAGATGATTTGAACAAGAATACTTAAGATATGTAGACACAAGTGGGTTATGTATGGATCTGCACTGTTAGTGAGTCACCCAGATAGAACTCACAGATCCATTTGAGTATTTGAGGTCACCAAGGTCAAAAAAAAATAATAATAATGAGCTATTTGCCAATCTTCCTGTCAGTCTTTCTATACTTAGCTAATGGTGATAACTTATATTTATGTAATGCTTTGTGTTTACAAAATGCATTTTATGCATTGTTACCTCATTTTCACAATAGGTGGTACAGATGTTATTCCCATTTTTCAAATAAAGAAACTGTGGCTGAGAGGCTAAATAAGCCACCCAAGGCCACACAGTAACTAGTGGAACCAGGACCTGAATCCAGATTCTTTGTTAATCACCTTCCATGTGTTCCTCCCACACAACTCCAATAATGATTTCATTAGTGTCTTAGTAAAATATTTCCCTAATATTTTTATGAGACTTAAAACAGATGGTGATAGGAATCTATGTAATGTTTCTATACATGATTTTCCTAAGAAATGAAAGTCAAGAATTTTATATTTCTTTGATCATTGCAGTCTCAGGATAGGTTATATTTGGACTGATTTGAAGCAGGTTTCTCAGATACATCCTGGAGTCTGGTGAAATAATTTTTGTTTTATCATTCTAGTTAAGCATGGTTTGCATTTGATTTAACTGCAAGAGATGAGAGAAAATTCATAAACCTGAAAAGGACAAGGAATACAAATGAAAATAATTTTATTTCATTGTTTCATTCTGATCATATCTTTATAGAAACCCAAAACATAAAGCTGAAAAGTCAGGCTTAGAGAAAAGATTTAAGCCTGTTACATCAAAAATATGTCAATTTCTATTTACAGTGTGTTCATCTGAATATCATCTTTTAAAGTAATTTGATTTTTTCACCTATTTCAAGAATAATACTCAGCGAAAAACTATACAAAGTGAAATTTGTCAACTTCTTGACACATTCTTCAGTCATCATCTAAAGATATCACACCAGGCAAGATCTTAAGGTCAGAATTGATTCTCTGCTTGAGAACAGAGAAGCTACAGCTGAAGAAAAACAAACTGTCTTACTCATTCATTTATCAGAATGATAGCAAATGAGGTTTATTTCAAGGTAGTGATATTCTCTAGCAGAAGGCAAGGCAACAGATACTCTTTTTGATGGAACTATCTATTTTTCACATTATCAGGTTCATAATTTGAAGGAAAAGTTCTAGGACTAATTTTAAATATATAAATATGTGTCACAGATAGAATCCATCAAGCAACTAACATAGCTTATTTCTCTAGTAAGTAGAGAATTGCAGAATCTTAAAAACTAGAAAACTATCTTAACCCAATCCATATTTGAACAAAAATACCCTCTACCACATAATTGATAGTTTTCAACCTGCCGTTTTCTTGATTAATAATTGATAATTAGGTTACATAAATTGCCTCATTGAAGCTGCAATATAACTCTATGAGTCATATATATTATAGGTTTTATTATCTTCGATCTATAGAATAAGAAGCTGAAGATCAGGAATTTCTTGGTAAACTAAGAAGTTGAGTGATTTGTCTAAAATCACACAGTTATTTGATGGCTACATCAGATCCAAATTCAGGCTTTCCTGACTACAATTTCAGCACCCTGTTGTGATAGAAATTTTAAAAAGAGTAAACCAATGAATGTTTTCCCAAGCAAGATTATGATTTATTAGAAGCTACCTGCCAACAGGTCAATGGCTTTCCTTAATTTCTAGCCAAAAATCCAGAAATGAAGATGCAACTCATTTTTATAAACAAGAATAGAACCAAGAATAGAACAGAAGTTCTGTCATTGGTTATAGAATTAGCAATATAATGGGATTGAAGGATCATGAGGAATCATGATCCTTTAAAGTATAACACATACATGAGATGAACGCCACCCTAAGGAATTTTTTTTTGTATTTATGGGTATCAGCTGCATCCCGAGATCATTGATATGGACCCAGGATATAGACTCACTGATGTCTGGGAACTAGATAAAACTACCTGTTTTTGTTTTTTGCAAGGCAACTGGAGTTAAGTCACATGGCTGGTAAGTGCTAAGTGTCTCAGGCCGAATTTGAATTCAATCCTCCTGACTCCAGGGCTGAAGGTCTACCCATTGCACCATCTAATTGCACCTAAAATTACCTTTTTAATTAACAAGGATAAGACTAAAGGTAATACAAGATCAAACAGTTAACTTCTCAAGGGTACTACACACTTCCTTTGGAAGCTCAAGTTTATGAGGGATAACAATAAATTTTATAGGTACTGCTGAGATAAGAATTTTTCTTTAACAGTGGTTGTGGGAAAGCTTAAATTTTTACATCTAATGTTAGAGAGGGAGGCTAAACTTTTGAACTCATTGTACTTCTCAGATATAAAGGCTTAGATTTCTTACATAGACTACAGAATATAGGTACAGAATAAAATCACAAGATACAAAATCAATATTAATTTCCACAACTATATTCTCTATCTAAATGTGTCTTGAAGAACTCCAAGGAACTTCAATGAGAGAGAATTCACTATCTCCTGATGCAACCTATTTCATTTTTCAACAAATATAACTGTCCAGAAGTGGGTGTTTGTTTTACATCAAGCCCAAACTTTTTCTTTAGCAACTTCCATTGATTGTTTATAGTTTAACTTTCTGGGGTAGAACAGTACAAGTGTAATTCTTCCTCTATAAGACACAAATAAGAGTGTTTGTCTTTTTCATGAGTCACTTTTACATCAAACTGGGATTTGGAACTGGGGCAATAAAATATTGTACTTGTTTTTATTATTTAATTGTCAATCATATCTAATATTCCTTTTGGGGGAAGAGGCAAAGGGAAGTCTGAGCAAAACTATCCTCCCTTTGAAATGCTACAGCATTTTGTAATAACAGTGAAATAAATAGACCATTATTAATTAATGTACTTATGATTAATAGGCATTAGTTGCAGATAGATAAATATGCATGAATGTGTGTATATATGCTTAATGTACCCTATGTATATAGACAGATATATATATGAATATATCTAATATCTATTATTTATATATCTTATATTTTACATGAATATTATATGCATTTTACATATATTACATGTCTACATGTAATGGATATCTTCATATAAATAATTACTACTCTACTGAATTCTGCCACCTTACAATGTTACAATTCTCATTTAACTGAAAAATTATACATACTAAATAACATGTCAATAAACATTATATTTGAAGCATTAGGTAATAGTTTCTATTTGCCTTTGTATTCCTAAAATAGTGTTTTGATGACAGCAGAGGTTTAATAAATGCTTTTTGACTGATTGGTTGATTGGTTTTGGGGGGAAACCAATATTTGCCAATATCTGTTAACCAAATCAGGGGCGCAAGGCAAATGAATTAAGGTTGTAGGGAGGCAGCAGCAATAGCTGCTAATAGACCTATTGATAGAATTAGACTTTAAAACCACCTGTAGACATAAGAAAAAAACAAACAAAAAACCCCAGAAATTGTGATCTAGTGTTTCCCAAAGGAAAATCCATTATAATTCAGTTGTAGACCAGAATTTCTTAGTAGGCAGTAAAATTAAGAGTGAGGATCAGATTATGTGTATTCATTCCACCTGTCAATGCAACAATGAACACCAGAGGGAACCCCTGGACATCATTCAATTTCTGAGACTTCTTTCACACACTGATTGTAACTGTGACTCAGTAACCCAATTTTTTTTTTCCTACATCTGCATTTGGTATAAATTACCCACTTGGATGAAAGCTATAGAATCCATTCCCAGGCCCTTTTCCTTCCTTGTGCTATTAGCTGTGACTCATTAATTGCGTTTTAAATCATATTATATATAAAACTTATCACAATAATAGATTATAGATTGATCAAGTGAAGGACTAAGGAATACAGGTTGGTTTTTTTCCCCTCCTACCCTTTCCTTTTTCTCTCTTTCTGTCTTTTTTCATCCATCAATCTCAAAGGTATGCTCTCTGTTCAAGCTATTTTCTCTGTTCAGTTATTATGTCTCTTTTAAAGATGTATGCCTTTTATTAAATCTTCAAGATATATTTTTAATGTTGTGATGTAATACACTGTGCTATAAAGAACACTAAATGTAGAGTTAAAGTATTGGTGTTGAGAGCCAGACCTATGCCACATATTAATAATATAATCTTTAGTAAATTGGTTTCATCTTTTAGACTTCCAATCCCATTATTTTAATTCAACAAACATTTGGCTGGTGATTGTTGTCCTTTATTTTTGAAGAGGACTATATGCGGCATAGTACTAGATACAAATACCAAGAATTAAACAATTCCTACTTATGGAGTTTTTGATTAAACAAAACAAACAAACAAAAAACGAAACAAAACAAAAAACATTAATCCTAATGATAGCAGTTTGTGGAGTATATGGAAAATAGAACCCTGGATTTGGAGTGAAGAAAACCTGAATTCAAACTTTTTCTCATACATTTACACATGTGGGACTCCTGGACAGTTATTTAATTTCTCTGCAATAGAGTTGGAATGCTTGACAGTTTAGCTTGAGAGTCTGGTATCTTCTCCAGCCAGATGATCTTCAGAATCTTCCTAAGACAATTCAAATGGAAGCAATTCAGTTTTCTGGCATGGTCCTGGTATACTGTCCAGGTTTCACAGGCTTACAACAAACATTTATTAAGCCCCTATTAGATAAAGTAGGAAT
The DNA here is from genome assembly GCF_048593235.1 of Sminthopsis crassicaudata. Taxonomy (NCBI): domain Eukaryota; kingdom Metazoa; phylum Chordata; class Mammalia; order Dasyuromorphia; family Dasyuridae; genus Sminthopsis; species Sminthopsis crassicaudata. The sequence goes on from NC_133620.1 coordinate 147,515,526, forward strand.
TTAGGTCAAGTATCTCTTACCTTACTCATAGGAGATTCCCAAGCCTGCTTTCTAGTCTAAGAGGGAATACTAGGTTCTATCACATGCAGCAAGGAACTAGTGCCAGGTGAAGATGATAACAGAGGTAGAGCATATATATGTACCCATGGGCTGCACACCTGCACAGAGCTAGAACATGGCCCCACAATAGATAGAACCACAACAAGAAAGAGGAAGGAGCCTCAATGAAGAACTACGTAGCAAAGGATGGAAAATGAGAAACTGAAAAAAAAAAATAGGTCACTACTTATTGTGATGCTATCTTATGAGAAGCCATCTTTTATTGGGTGTTGGAACACTTCCGTCCTGGATGAAAATCTGGCCTCACACACTAGCTATGTAATCTTGGGCAAGTCACTTCACTCTGTTGGCCTCAGTTTCAACATCTGTAAAATAAGCTAGGGGAAGACCAACACTTTAGTAACTTTGCCAAGAAAACCCCAACTGGGGTCCCAGAGAATTGGACACAACTGAAAAAGTACTGAGCAGCAATAATGAGCCAGACTTCTCTATTTGCTGGTTACTCTAATTCATGTGTGCAGCATGGATAGGGAAGAGGAGTGGATATAGACTTGAGAATCCGAGTTCTTTCTCCTTGGGGAAGATAGGAGAGTTTTCTCAATTGTCCATGGACTTGGATGTAAATCCTTTCTATGGTTTTGCTATGTGAATTAAAAAAAATTTTCTCCATTTAAAGTCTGATTAGCCTGACAACTTGTCAGGAGCAAAGGGCCCTTTTGAGAAAAATGAGCTAAGTATGGATACTTCCAGGGTTTCCCTCAGCCAGCTAAAAGCTAGAGAGACTTTGAGAGGGATCTCTCCCAAACTGTATGTGAAAAGGCACATGCACCAGTTGATCCATGGATACATATGTACAATGTGTCACTAGACACTGGGGATACAAAGAAAAAAAAACAAAAAACAAATATGTAAATACAAGGTAATTTGAGGATAAAGAATGCATCATGGGAAGGGATAGGGTTTAATTTATTAGAGGAGATAGCACTGCAGTTGAGCTGAAAGAAATGTGGATTCTTAGAGAGAGACCAAATATATTCTAATCAGAGGAAACTTATAATTAGTAGAAATTTACATGTGACGTCCGGAAATGAATGGAGGATGGACTAGAACACTAACAAATAATTAGTAGTTCAATTTTACTGGAATGTAGTGTGTGAGTAAAAAATATTAAATAATACTGAAAAGGTATATAGGAGTCAGCTTGTGGAACACCTTAAATGCCAACCCGAGGAGTTTGTATTTGATCCACTAAGCCTTGAGACTTCCATATATAGCTGCCAAAATCATTTTCCTAAGGGACAGGTCTGATAATATATCAGATCAAAAATCTTCAGTGCCTCCCTAGTGTTTCTAGGATAAAATCTATTCCCCTATAAGAAATTGAGAATCAAAGAAACAATAATGTTTCATAGTGAACATAAGCAAGTATACAGAAACAGTGGAAAGGATATTAATAAAATGTATTGGGGGGGGTGCACTGGTCACATAACAAATGTTAGAGAAATCTGATGAACAGTTAACATGCCATGGTGGAATCCATACAGTTCTAAGAGAATATTAGGAAGTCATTCTTGTATTAAGTGAATCATTTATGGTAGGTTGATGAGAGTGCTTGGATAAAAGTAGCACAAGATTAACAGACATAATTGGAGAGAGTAGTCATATCCATAAAATCATAGATCCATTTGAGTTTTGGTATGTGGGACTGATGGAAAACAAAAGAAAGTAGAAACCAGAAAATCAACTAGATGACTTTTATAATTAGGGAAAGAAATGATGAGAACCTAATCTAGGATATAATTGTAAATGGGAAAAAAGAGGACAGACAAAAAAAACATTATTAAATCAGAATCGATAGGAATTTTGCAATTAAATCTATGGAATAAGGAAGAAAGAAGAATATGAGATGACTCAGAGTTTAATAAACCCAGGTAACAGGAAGAATGGTAGTATTCTCAGCAGAAATAGGAAATTTTGGAGAAGAATTAGGTTTGGAATAGGGAAGACAAATATGAGCTCTATTTTGGAGTCATGGAGTTTGAGGGGGTTCTAAATAAGATATCTACATAAAAGATGTCCAGAAATCAATTGGTGACTTCTTGCAAGGGGTTATAACTGGGTATATAGATTTGAGAATCATATGTAAAGAAATGGTAACTGAACAGATAAAGACCATATGCGATTTCCAAGGTGAAGACCATAGAAAAAGAGCGAGCATAGACAAGAAAGTATAGGACTGATTTTAGAAGTAGTAGTGTTTGATAAAGATGGCTGATGACAAAAAGAAACAGTTAGACAAGTAGAAGCAGAACCAAGAGAGAGAGCAAAGTCACAGAAACTAAGGTAAGAGGTTGTGGTTAATACTGTCAAAAGCTTTAAAGAGAGATAAAGAAATCTCAGTAATAGGACATAAGATATAGCAGATAAGAGGTCATTAGTAACTCTGAAAAAAGTAGTTTCAATAAAGAGGTGGCATTGGAAACTTTATACAAAGGACTCTTGGAATGTGGCAATTATATAGAATACTAGCTTGAGAGCACAGACTCTTTGTTTTTGTTTTTAAAAGGCCTGTTGGAAACTTAAATTTGTTCACAGGTACATAGAAAGGAATCACTAGATAGGATGCTGAGTAGAAGAAATGATACTGTCAAGGAGGAATAAACTGTCAAGAGAAGAAGGGGTGAGGGTCCAGAATACAAACACATGGTTAATCCTGGCAAGAAGAAGAATCACTTCTTTCTCATTCGCATATAATATTTACAATGCCTATTTCATAGGACTGTTATGAAGAATTTACTTTATTAAAAGCTATGTACAGGGTTGAGCATTATTTCTTTTTCATTATGAAAGTCATCATTCTACATGCTTATGAAAATTTAAAGTCAAAATTACCAGAATCCATTTCAAAGTATGAAGCAAGATCTGTCTTTGACTAGGTCACGTTTTACCTCTCCAATTATCAGCTTCATCCCACACAGAAAATTAAATGTGAACCCCAGTGACCTCTTTCATTTTTTTAACTCTCAATTTCTAGCTTCCACACAGCAAAATTATAAATGAGTGGGATGCAATCTCTGTTCAGTGCAAGATTCTGTTCAAATCAAACAACTTGCCCATAGCAACAGAAAGAAGACAGAATTTAAATCTTTCAAGTTCTCCAAGCTGTGCTCTGACAATTGTTCCAACTGTTTTAGTAAGAAAAAATATGACAAAGTATTAATACAGGTATTCCCCAATATATGAATACCCTTTCTTAAAACTTAAAACATTCTTTGCATCCCAAGATTTCATGTCATAAAAGGATTTACTTAGAGATTTTCTTTAAATATCAAGCTCCTCTAATGCATCTACACTGTGTTGATTTACAAATCTGCTTTTAATGATCACAGTTATGCTGTAAAATGAAGTGCATCTGTACTCATGAAATTGATTTAATACTCAAAATGAAAGTCACAAAGATATAATTTTTATTCAACAATTATTCTTCTCTAATAAGTAAGTCAACAATTTTCCATCTGAATCCAGTGAATATGATCCATTATTCTAGACAGATTGTCCAATATTGAAATTACTCAGGATCTTTTCTTATCAAGCTTCTACTTGATTGACATCTCAGGAACTCACTATTGGCAAGTGATACCTGATCTGATTTGTTGCTGTTTCAATTTCTTCAATAGATTTTATATATGAAAAAAAAAAACTTTGAAAGTTTAAAGTTCTTAATATGCAAATGCATATTTAGACTGCAAATGAAGGCTAACTGTGCACTCCTAGTCTGGAGTGAGGTAAAGGGAGGAGTTAGGATTGGGGCAAGGGGATAATGAATAAGCAGCAGCTTACAGAATTTAGTCTTCATAGGATAAGATATTTAGAGCTGTAAGGACCTATGAGACTCAAAGGGTCATAGATTTGGAGCTAAAAGAATATTTTAAGTTTATCTGGTCAATTACTTCATCTTATAGACATGGAAACAGAAGAGCTCTATGTCTTGCTCTAAATCACACAAGTAATAAATGGTTGAGGTAGAATTCAAACTCACATCTTCTAATTTCCAATCTAGTGGTTTTCCTGCAGCATCATGCTTATCACCTCAGTATACTATAGATCAGGGCTTCTTAAACCTTTTCCCATTGTTACTCCTTTTTGCCTGACAAATTTTTACAAGACCCCAGGTATACAGGTATATAAAATAAGTAAACAATTCAAACATTTACTAATAATAAATCATGCTTTCACAATACCCATTTTCAGTTATTTGACCCCATATGGGGTTGCAACCCACAGTTGAAGAAGCTTTGCTAAATTTAGTTAAACCACTATTTGTTGAAAATAAATTCTAGCACACTGAAATATAAATGCAAATACATAGTCATTCCAAAGGTAAATAATTTTAGAAATTTTGGATTTTCTATGTTCTTACTTATTCCCATTGAGTTTATAATCAAAGGCTGATTCTATAAATGTCATTCAAAATGCTATCAGAAATCATTCCATTTTTTAAAAAAATCTAATCCCTTGAATGTTTTGACTACTACTACTAAAAGAGTGACATGCAGAATTAGGTGCAATTTTGGAACTATTATGAGATATATTCCCACTTTACAAACACTATATTCATCTTGTACAATAGGAAAACAATGGTTCTAGAAAGTAAAATGATTCTTGAAAGATAAATCATGGAATTGTGGATTCTTAGAAATAGAAAAAAACACTGAATCCAATCCTCACTTCAGGCTGGGATTCCCTCAACCAATGTCACCTATCAACAAATCATCATTTAACTTCTAATCCAGAATCTCCAGTAATGGGGAATTCACCATCCATCAAGAAGCCCATTCCAGTTTTGCAGAATTAAATATAAGAAAAGGTCTCATAATAACAGCTAAAATCTAACTCCTTTAACTTTGACTCATTGTTCCTAATTTTATCTTGGCCAAGCAGGAAAAATCTAATCTCTCCTGTAAAGAGTCTATGTAATGATGCTTCATATATTTGAAAACAGCTATCATGTCTGTACTATTATATCACATTACTGGTTCACATAAAATATACAGTATACTAAAACCCTCAAGTATTTTTTTCATATGAATAGATTTCAAATTATATCTCTCCATTCCATACTTATGTAGTTTTTTTTAACCCAAATATGGGACTTTATAATTCAAGTGTTAAGAAGTATGTAAATTATAAGTAACAAAAATAAATTTAATTAGCATTTACCTATTCTATATAAGGCACTGAGGTAAAAGCATTAAGCATTAGACATTGGGAAAAAAATCACATTCATAATAAGGTATAAACTCCCCTTGGAAGGAAATTTAAATTGGGATTGCCCTTGGGGACACAGTGTACCTAGTCTAGTGAATTCTTTTTTCCTATAGGTTCTTATAAACTGTTCTCCTAGATTCTTAATGAGACCCTATGACTTAGATAACTCTTAGAAGGTACTCACACTTTTGGATACTCCCCATCAAACTTATAATATTTGAATAACTCACTAGAAGAGTGAGGATCAAAGTTTCTCTTCTCCTATCTGATGGCTTTAATAACCCTTTACAGATCTTCAGTTGTAGGGATCAAACAAATAATCTCCTTTTTTTCTACTCAGTAATTCCATTATCTCTCTACAGGGCCAGATTTTCAGAATTTGTTCCCTCACAAAACATGTCTTTTTACAAGATTCCTTTTTTATTTCTTGTAAATCTTTCATAAAAACTCTTTCTTTTTTATTTTTACATCACTATCACTTCCCAGTGATCCATTCCCAATCTCCTAGAACTTTCCTTTATAACAAATAAATATAGTCAAGAAAAGTAAATCAACATATTGGCTGTATCTGAAGGTGTACTTGTCATGTGCTTTTGCAGGAACTCTTAATATTCCAATACTGTTCCTGTGCTATCATCTCTTGGGCTGGGATTGTTGACCCTTAGAAACTCTCCTTTCAGGCTAGGTGTATTAGAGGCCTACGGGAAAACATATGTAATTCTTGTGCATCAACTCCAAGGAAATCATTTACAAGTCATCCTCATTTCACTGACAACACCATGATTCATTTGTCCCAGCATCATGCTAGCTCCCTGATCCCTTATGAAGCCCAAAATCATCAAGAAGAGGACCAAAAAGAAGTTCATCTGATCCAAACACATGTATCAAAATCAAGAGAAACTGGCATAAACCAAGAGGCATCGACAACGAGTATCAAGGCAATTCAAGGGCCAGATTTTGATTCCCAGTATTGGTTATGGAAGCAATAAGGAGACAAAACATATTACAAAATGGATTCAGGAAGTTTTTGGTGCACAATGTCAAAAAGCTAAAATAAAATAAAATAAAATAAAATACATTTTTAAAAAGCTAGAAATGCTCTTGATGTCCAACAAATCTTGCTATGCTGAAATTGCTCACAATGCTTTCTTTAAGAAGATTAAAGTCATTGTGGAGAGAGCAACTTAGCTAGCCATCAAAAGCACCAATCCAAATGCTAGACTGAGGAGTAATGAAAATGAGTAAAAATCTTTGCACTTTGTGTTGAATATTTGTGTTGAATAAACATTCAAACTACAAAAAAAGGAAACAATTCATAATTCTTGAGTGAGAGAGAAAAACATGGCTCCTCCCCACTCACAAGTGTGCTACATACAGAAGAAAGATGAAATAGAAAAAGTGAATAAGGACTGGAAAGGTCTATCAACTCACTTTTAATGGCCAATATACAAAATCAGCCATAGTCCATCCTCCCAGGAATTCCAAATAACCAATTAAGAGTTGATTTTGTTTTCTTAACATACAGTATGATCATTAAATTGTTGGGGGAATTCTCCCAGTCAATCTTCATTATTCTGATAATTCCTAATAATACTATCTTATAACCTAACCTAATTTCTTAGTACTCACAGTACTGTTTTTCAATTTGATTATAGTACATGGAGAAAGTTACACAATTACATAATATTCATATCATTAAAATGAAAAATGAAATTAGATCAATAAAACAAATTAAAAACATAACACAATTAAAGAGACAAAAACATTCCAATTTGCTGTTGACATTATTAAAAAACCCTAATCACCAAAAAAACTAACTGAAACAATAGTTTCATTAAAGTAGCAGGTTATGGTTGGATAAGTTGGACACAATGTGCATACCTGTAATCTCAACTTCCTGGGAGATTGAGCTTTACAGATCTCTGATGCTCAAAAGTTCTGAGTTACAATGGGCTATGCTGATCAGGTGTATGCATTGAGTTCAGCATTAGTATAGTAGAGGGGTAACTGGCCCAGATCAGAAATAGACAAGGTTAAAGTTCTCTTGCCAATCAATTGTGGAATGGGCCTATGAGTGGCTCTGCACTTCTAGGAAGACCCATTCTTAAAAACAAACAAGTAGAAGGATATAAAAGCAACATACAAAAATCAATGGTATTTCTATTTAAAACACAAAATAATAATAATAAAGGAAGTCCTTTTCAAAACAGGTATAAAAATGTATAAAACTTCTGGATATCTTTCTAAAAAATTACTCAGTATCTACGTAGATATAATTTAAAGAATTATTCTGGCCTATGAATATAAAAATGAATTCAAATGCAACTGTGTGACCCTGTGTGACAAGTAATTTGTTCATTTCCTCAGTGGTAGCACTACTTCAGAGTGTTTCTATAAGAATTAAATGAGATATTTGTAAAAAAGTGCTTGGCACATAGTAGTCTATACATAAATGCTTATTCCAATTTCCAATTATAGCATGTTCCTTAAAGAAGTAAAGAACAACTTAAATAATTGAAGTGATATTCAATATTCATGACTAAACAATGCCAATATAACAAAAATGAATACACTACTGAAATTATAGACTATTGCTGCACCAGCCAAAATATCAAGGAAATGATTTACATAGCTAGACAAAATAATAACAAAATGTCTTTGGAGGAAAACAAAATTGAGAATTTCAAGGGAAACAATGAATAAAAGAAGGAATGAAGGGGGAATAGCCCTTCTAGACTACATACCATGTGAGAAAGCATTAATGATAAAAACTATTTAATATTGGTTGAAAATAAAAAAAAAAACAAATTAATGGAACAGATGAGACAAGGAAGAATCAGAAATAGCTGAATTTAATAACCCAATAAGCCTGAATACATAAATGTCCTAGAAAAGAACCTATTTTTATTTATCATTTTTATTTAAAATTTTGAATTCCAAATTCCTTCCCTCACTCCTTTTTCCCCCTTCCTCCTTCCCCAAATTAAGCAATTAGATATAGATAATACACGTACAGTAATATATAATATCCACATTAGTTGTTTTTTTTACAAGAAGATTTAAATAAAAGAAAAAATTAAAGAAAGTGAAAAATAGAGTGCTTCAGTTTATATTCAGTCAATATCAGTTCTTTCTCTAGAAGCAGATAGTATGCTTCATCATCAGTCTTTTGAAACTGTTTTGGATCACCGTATTACTGAGAGTAGCTAAGTCATTCACAATTCATCAAACAATATTGCTGTTACTGTGTACCATGTTCTTCTGGTTCTGTTCTTTTCATGTAAGTTTTTCCAGTTTTTCCTGAAATCATTCTGCTTGTTGCTTGTTATATTCCCTTACAATTATGTACCATAACTTGTTTAGCCATTCCTCAATTGATACATATCCCTTTGATTTCTAATTCTTAGCCAACAACAAGAGGTAGTATAAATATTTTTGTATGAATTGACCCTTTTCCCTTTTTTGGGATGTCTATGGGATATAGATCTAGCAGTGGTCTATCTGGATCAATGGATCAAAGTTTTATAGCTCTTTGGGAATAAAAGAACTCCCTATTTAACAAGACTTATTGGGAAAACTTGAAAGTAGTCTCATAGAAATTAGGTTTAGAACACATACCATAGTCAACTCAAGGTGGATAAGTGACTGGAACACTAAAGATCATACACTAAAAAATTTAAAAGAGAACAAGATCATATAGCTTTCATATCTATGGTTAGGGGTAAATTCTTAACCAAATAGTGATAAAAGCAATTTCAAAAACCAAAATAGATAATTCTGATTACATGAAAATGAAAAATTTTGGCACAAACAAAATTAAGACCATCAGGAAAAAAAAAAAAGAAGCAGCAGCTTGGGGGAAAATAATTTTGGTCTCAAATATCTCTGACAAAAGTCTGATTCCCAAGATATATAAATCACTGATACAATTATCAATGATAAAAATATATTTGACCAAAGGACATGAACAATTTTCAGGTGAAGAAATTGAAATTATTTCTAGTCATATGAAAAGGTGCTCTAAATCACTATTGATCAGAGAAATGCAAATCAAGACAACTCTGAGATACCACTACACACTTCTCAGATTGGCTAAGATGACAGGAAGAGATAATGATGAATATTGGAGGGTGTGTGGGAAAACTGGATCACTGATGCATTGTTGGTGGAGTTGTGAAGTGATCCAACCATTCTGGAGAACAATCTGGAATTATGATCAAAAAAGTTATCAAACTGTGCATACTCTTTGATCAAGCAGTGTTTCTATTGGGCTTATATCCCAGGGAGATCTTAAAGAAGGGCCCACATGTGCAAAAATGTTTGTTGCAACCCTTTTTGTAATGGCAAGAAACTAGAAATGAATGGATGCCCATAAATTGAAGAATGGCTGAATAAATTATGGTATATGAATGTTATAGAATATTATTATTCTGTAACAAATGACCAACAGGATGATTTCAGAGAGGTCTGGAGAGGCTTATATGAACTGATGCTAAGTAAAATAAGAAGACCAGGAGATCATTATTCAAGGAGGAAAGATAAAAATGATAATGATAAAAATAAATTCCCTAATACCACAAGATGTTTATATATGTTTATATAACAACAAAGCAATTAAAAATTAAATCTGTGGAATTAGATTTGGTCTCCTTAAAACTAATGAGAAAATGTACCTTACCCCTTCCTTGCAGAAGTACAGTCCTATAGATATAAAATTCTGCAAACATCAAACTATTTTGATATATTGACTAAATGTTTTTCCCCCATTTTCTGTTATTTTTTGGTTTAAGGTATGACTTTCTGTACTGGGAAGGGGCCAAAGATTATGGAAATGTAGTTTATGTAAAAACAAAAATGAAAGTTATCAATAAAATTTATTTTTTAAAAATAAAATTAAATATGATTCATTTTGGGGAAACTCTCAATCATATTACAATTTTTTCAAATGTGTTCATCTGTATGTTGATCAGTAAACACAAGATGTCTCTGAAACTGGCATTCATTATGAACATCCTGGACAAGGTAGGTAATGCGATGAGAGGGACAAGAAAAAATGTAATTTCAGGGAGAATATTTATTACCAGGAAAGAGGCTTGTTCCAGAATTTCATATCCAAAGAAATTAGTAACCCAATGTCCAGATTTCAGAATTAGGCATTTTCTCTGACTGTCCCAAATGCCTCTCCTTCTTTAGCTTTGCTTACCAACTTCCTTGACTTCTTTTGTCCCTTTGTTGACTAATTTTTTTTATCTTACGTACATTTTGTTTGAACATATATTTTTTTTTGTTAACTCCTTTATTACATTTTAAGCACCTTGAGGCAGGAATTGTCTTTTTATTTATTTGTAGCCCCAGTGCTTAGCATAACACTTGTGACATTCTAAGTAGTTAATAAATGTTTATTGATTGATAGATTGAATGCTTCTAGATCCAAAAGATAGAAAATGTTGTATAAATAAGAAATATCATAATGCACCAGCAGCATTACCAATTTATCCCTTTAAAAAGTAGAGTTTGCTTAAGATGTAATATTTGAAGAAATAGGGAAGAAATATATATATATATGTATATATACTTGGTAATGTCCCCTAGTTATATTTTTAGTTTGCAGTGAACTCCTTAGAATAGTAATGTCTATGTTGGAGGACAATAGTATTAAGATGTTTTGGATGAGAGGTGGGGTAGGTAGGGGTAGAAAAGGAGCTTAGAACAAAATTTCCCATAAATATTACTAAGATTTCTCCTGGTTTTAGGATTGTAACTCCTAACACCTCCCCTAACAAATACCCCCCAATTTTTAAATATTTTTCTGAACATCTGGTACAATTTTTAAAGTATCAATATCAGATGCAAACTGCTATAATATAGGTCATAACCTTGGGCAACTAATTTTCTTCCTCCAGTAAAAAAAAAAAAATTAACCTAACTTAAGGAGATAGTGAATAAAAAGTATACAGGTGCTTTTTAACATGAGTACTCTAAGACCTGAGAAGGAAGAGTGAAATCCATTGGATTTTAATTTAAAATTCATCCTATTTTGCTGACAAGAATAAAATTGATAGTTCATTGGAGTTGCTCAAAATTAAATTTACTTTTCATTATATTAGTTAAATGGTGGTAAGGAGCAACTTTAGTCTATTTTTGGCTCAATGGTATTTTCACTGAAGTTTCTTTTTTTTTTTCTTCTTCTAAGTTCAACAGACATAAAAATTTATAACATTTAATCCTGCACATTAAGTAGACTGTGATTACTCCTCATTTTGCTCATTTCATTGTTTGGATCTTGTCATCTTCCTAGACATTTTCAAGTGCTGCTGTAGAATTAGACATAGGGAGAGGGCAGAAATAGGAATAATTCTGACACAAATATGCCTGTTGGAGGTATTGCTGAGAAAAATTGAAAGGATGCTCAAGAGGAAAGAACTGAATAGCATTAACACAGAGAGACTACCTTTAATTTTTTTATCCCCTTGCCTTCTCATCTTTATGGACGCGGCATTTCCCCTCTTTCTCATATATATAAGGACTGCATAATGTGTGAGAAAATAACTTCAATTCTTAGATGCTTTTTTCCCTCTCCTCCTTTCTTCACTTCTAGCAGCATAATTTGGAAGCAATATCATAAAAAAATTGAGGTCATGCTCATATTTTAATAAGGAGGTTTTGGCTGTGAGTCTTTCCCATCTATTCATCAAAAGGTATGGTACAGTGGAAAAAATAGTGGGTAAAGAATCAAGGATCTGGATTTGAATCTTGGTTCTACTGTTCATTGCCTGTGTGACACTGGGTTAACCTCTTAACTTCACTGGCCTTAGTTCCTAATCTATAAAAAATGAAAGTTTTAGACTCATTGGTTTCTAAAGTCTATCCCATATGTCCTTTATGATGCTCTCAAGTTATTTATATTTTCATGTGTCCCTTAACTATTTATTTTAGTTAAAAAAAATTCTTGTCAAAAGCCCTATTATAAAGGAAAGTGCTCAAAAGGTCTCTGAGTTTTGATAGGTATGAGGTGCCCTCTTATATGTGTAAAAATAGAAACCCAAACCTTTCAACTTCAATTAATGCAACATCATTATGTAAGACTTAATAAACTTCTCACACAATCAAAGGGATAAGATAAGTATGAACAAAATCCGGTTATGTCCATGACTTGGTCAATCAAAGGCATAAACTAGGTATAAATTGAATGAAAATAAATGACACTACACTGGATGAACCTTGCTAAGTTGTTAGTTATTACTAAATGAAGACAATCAGTCAGTATTACTCTGTGGATGTTGGATTAAACAACAAAACAGTCCACACTAGGAAATTCCAATAGAAGTGAATCCTGATGGTACAACAATTTCAGCCAAAACTTTGAAAGGGAATTAGTTGTGGGGTAATGGAGGAAAAGGAAAGATATCATTCTTCATCATTCCTATATTCTATAAGAAGATGAATTTGTGAATTTTGTGATTTAAATGTCACATTAATGTTGGGCTCAAAGACAAATTAAACCCATTGAGGAAAGGAAGCTTCACTCAAACTATAAGGGCATCAACCCTTGGAACCCAATAGAAAGTCATAATGGGAGGAAAAGGACTTCTATAGACCAGGATCACTATACCTTGTATTCAGGATGTACTGGTAGAAAACTGCATCTGAGTCTGTTTGGAAATGGTTTTAGACCAACTCTTCTTATTCTACCCCTGCTTTCTAAAAGCTAATTTAGTATGGCTATCTGGTAATTAATGGAAATTATACTGATTCAGTTCATGAGCAACAGTAATAGAAAAACTTTTAACTCCTTAGGATTATCCCTAAAACCCCCCAAAATGCAATGGCCATGGAATTTTTGATCAGTTGAGTTTCTCAAACCACTTAATGAAATAACAGGATGTAAGGGGCGGAAAACAGAGACAAGAAGTTAAAGCCCCACTTGCTTCAGACTTAAAATAGTCCCACTTAAACTTCAGAAGTGCTTTGAGACCTTGAGTGGCTTATTTATAGATTTTAATGTGTGAAAAATAGGGGTAACTGGTTCACACTTGTAAAGGAATATTAGAAGTGTTTGTTTTATTGATCCTTTAGAAATTATGAAGAAGCTTCTCCATCAATTTGCTGGAATTATAGGGCAATTAGCCCTATAGCTCTATTGGTTGGCTGAAGGATCATTCACACTCCTGGTGGCCTTTAAAAAAATCACCCAGTTCTGAAAAATAAATATTCTCTCTAAGGAGTTGGGCAAGAAAGTCATCCCTGATAGCTGAGAAAAGAGACAATTAGAGTGGAAAAATATGTCTTGAAAAGGAATCACCTATTTGGTATATCAATTCTCCTTTAATTATTTTTAACTTAATGAAATATATTATTGGGTGCCTTTGGCTTTGTTTTTTGACTTTGGCTTAGCTTTAGTTTCCTCATAAATAAAGGATGAATTAAACTATATTGAAATTCAATTCAATTCTAATTCTAATAAAGTTAGGATGTATTTATCTAATGATTCCTTCATAGTTTTGATGATAAAGAAATGCTGCTTTAATTCAACAAACATATTAAAACACACAAGGAACTTTGCTTGACCTTGAGGTTGAACAGACAAAAAATGTCTTCAAATAGCTTTCAATTTATAAAGTTCCATCATATATAGACAAGAAAGAGATTAATTATATTCATTATAGATTAACTAGTGCATGAAGAGTTCTTTACAAATAGAAACCAAGCAACAGTCTTAATCTTTAGAAGAATATTAAACCAACACAAAGTTCTAAGGAGGTTGATTATCTTTTAAAAACAAAATGATGAACATAAAGGATATGTCAAAATCTCTTCCATTCTTAAAACATAATGTAAACAGCCTGGTGACACCAAGGTCAGAGTGAGAAGATCTGAGTTCAAATCCAATCTTACCTTTTTCCTAGTTATGTGAGTCTGAACAAATCACTTAAGCTCTTATCTGCTTTAGCTTCTTCACTTGTGAGATAACAGAACCTTCCTTTTAGGATTATTGTGAGAATCAAATGACATAATATTTATAAAATGTTTAGCACAGTGCCTGGTACACAGTAAGTGCTTTACAAATGCTTATTCCCTTCCCTTAAAAAACAAAGAACAAACAAGTTTGAAATAAAAAGATTAAAGCCAATATCTATAAATTGTCAACTGTATCCAGATCCTAAAATGATAAATATGGATACAATTTGGGGAGATCTTGTAACATTTCTCAGGATCGTGCCTTCCGCCATCCTCCTCTCCTTTAGGAGACTCTTGGCAATATTAGCATCTGTTTATATCTTTCACCTAACAACAATAACAACAATAATTGTTATTATTAATCTTTAATTCATGTTTCCAGCCAGAGAAATACTGGGAACATCAATATCCAATTCATTTGCTCTTCCCAAAGGGTCCTTGAGCTTCCCTACAAATATTCACAAGACTAACAAGACTTTGACTATGGAAAAATACTTTTATTTAGCCCCCTAAACAAATTTAGAATAGTCTTGTACTAAAGGCCCTCATACAATAAGGAAACTCTCCTCCCCTTTATACAGGGACCTATGCAGTCTCCAGTTTAAAGTGATATGTTTTCCAGACCAGGGTCACTTGAATATGCGCCCTTCCCTCCCCCAATTATCCACTCTCCTCCTCCAGGGATTTGTATAGTTCATACAATTCACTTGAAGGCATAGGTCCAGATTACTCCTTTGTGTATGTTTTCCTGCTATAGCAATCTCCTTAGCAGTACTATGAGCAATATTTATAAGTTCTGTCCTCCTCTTCCTCAGGACTCTCTTGCCATTTCCAAATCTAGTTCCTTGGAGGTTATGGTTCCCTGAAAGGACTGCATGAATACATAGTTCTGTCTCCTATATATCTTGGGAGCAGCTTAGTGCCTGTTTCTTCTCTCCATGATTCACATGGTTCTTCTCATTTTCAAAGGCAAATCCCCTCTTGCAAAAAGAAGCTACACATCAAAGGAGAATCTTAGAGAAGTGAAGAGATAATTCCCTTTCTTTTCCCTTTACTGTGAAATTAACTGTTAAGAAAAATACCTATATCTCACAAGGATACAGGAAACTTCTTTTCCCCATATAACCTTGAGTCCTTGTATTTAAGCCAAGTGACTATTAGATTTTTATTTCATTTGTATTTCAGCAATGGTTGCCAGAAAGAAGGGAGAGGGCTTTTCGCATGTCCCCTATGCAACATATGGAAACAGGATCTAGGTTTTGTCAATCTGCCTTATTGTCTTTAGGATCTGTTGGCTTAAAACTGATAGGGAAGAGAAGCAAAAAGACAAATAGGAATTTAAAATAAAGAGACATTATCTCTTTTCTGGAACCAGAAATATTAGTTTAAAATATTATTCAAAATTCAGTATTTGGAAATAATTATCCCAGCTAATTAACAAATTTGAAGCCACTACAAAGAAGATACACATCAAAGAACCTTAAAGAAGTCTAGAGATAATATTTTTCCCCCTTTACTGTGAAATTAACTGTTAATTAAGAAAAACACCTGTGTCTCACAAGGATCTAGGAAGCTTCTTTTTCCCCTGTAACCTTGAGTCCTTGTTTCCAAGCCAAGTGACTATTAGATTTTATCTCATTTGCATTTCAGAAATGCTTGCCAGAAAGAAGGTACAGATTCATTCTCCAGGAAGTTTTAACATGATTAATAAGGTTATAGTAGACATTGAAGAGCCTGGGCTTTCAAAATTCTGAGCTCGTTCACTGAATAAATGATATTTAATAATAAATAATAAAACATTTTAAGCAATTCCTTTGTGAAAAGAACTAGGAAGACAATATAGAAGTATGAAATCAAACTTCCTGCCTATAAAGAAGATATACCCTAGTAGTACTTCACTAAAGCTATGGTACAACTACAGCATAAAGATGATTTACAGTTTATTTGCAGTGCCTAAACTTGTAAATATAGCAAATAGAGGTGAATTTGTGATAATTCTCAGATTATGGTAAAGACTGCTTTGAATGACCCCTAAGATTTTCCTTTCTCCTAAATATCTTTTTTTTTTTTAAAGAACAAAAACATTCTTCCAATACTATAAGACTACAAAGCATGGAATACCATGGTCTCCAAGGAATTCAAATTACAGGTCACTCAAAACGCTACAGATAGGCGTATGGCAGGTATAAATAGGCTGCCATCAATTTCAAACAAAGAACTTCTCAAAAGAAATGATGTATCTTAATGATATTCTCAAAGTGATGAGATTTTGATATCGTATTTTGATATTGATATTTTCAAAGTAATATATAACTGGAAGAGGAAATGGATTGATCATGTTTTAAAGCAAAGTATAACTGAAAGGAAAATATAGTAATAGAAAGTCATATTGTTCAGTTCAAATCTGACTTCAAACACTTAACTGGTTATGTGACTGGATAAATCACTTAATTCTGTTTGCCTCAGTTCCTCTTCGGTAAAATGAATTGGAGAAGGAAATAGCAAACCACTCCAGTATTTTAGCCAAGAAAATCCCAAATGGGACTACAAATAATCAGACATGACTGAAAAATGCATGAACACACATTAAGGTACCACCATAGAGCTAAAATCTCACTTCAGAGGCAACATTTCTCTCATGGCTTCTATGTAGGACACTGAATAACAGAAAAATGAATTTGTAATCTGAAGCAGAAATAATACCAACATGAACCAATTTGCAAATATGCATACTCCTCCTTCCCTCAAAAAAAATCAATTAAAATCCTCAAGGAAATGATATCATAAGCAAATGCTTTGTAATATACTTTGTGTGGTTGAATATGGATAGGTCATCATGAATAACTTGTTAAAAAGAGAGCTTAAGGAGAAATCTCTTCCATTCATCCAACTATTTAATAAATACATCTATTATGTTTAAATATTTTATACTATGAGACACAGTAAGGGTCATATCTTTCAGAAGTGAAAGACAATTGTCATAAAAAATTCTGTGACAGAAAGTGTTGAGGGAACAAGTAATCATTTAAAACAGAAATTTATTGTAAGCCTAGATTCTCCTTCTATCAAAACATTTTTCTCTAAAACAAAGGCAATTGGAACAAATCCCCAAATAATTTTTCCTTAAATGATTTAAGAAATAACTTTCATGAAGCAGTATAAGAGTTCATTTAAGTTCATACAGATTAATGTGAGCCATGTACTTTTTGGTGCACATTTGTCAATAGCAATGATTTTTTCCTAAATTAGTGTTTCATCGATGACATTTTCTTAACATCAGAATTATTATCAGATAGATATCCTTCTTCCCCCAAATAACCATCCACTTAGTGAGATTTCCTAGTAACAAGGAAAAACAATCAAGTAAAATCTGTTGGCAGAGTAACTATATTAGGTATAAATAGCCTTCAAGCTCTCCAAAAAAAAGAAGATATAAATTCTTCATTGTTTCCCTAATCTCATGAGTGCTCATTAAAATTAAACAATATTCAACTTCATTTTTGCATTGTTTTCCTTCACATTATTTTAATCATTGCTTATACTATTTTTCTTGTTTTACTTGCTTTATTAAGTCAGGAAAATCTTATATTTTTAGGAATTCACTTTCACAATTTCTTTTAAAAGTTTTCATTTTCCTTATTATTAATGATATGGAGCCACTTTTCTTAAGATTGCTGACTGGGCAATTCATTTGAAAACTGTTGCTCAACAAGACTTTGCAAGGTTGAATGTTGAAAAGTATTTTTGCATATATTTTGAAAAATAAAAAAGCTATTCTTTTTTTTAAAAAAGACAATTGTTGTTCAGATCTTTTATCCACTTAATGATTTATTTCTTGGGAGAGATATAAAAATTAAAAAGATAATGTCTTCACTAGATGTGAGTTTACTGGGAAATATCATTTTGTCGTAAACTGAGAATGACAAAAATGAACAATATTATAGGTCGGAAAATGATATTTCTATTGTCTTGTTCTGCCATCTAATTTTCAACTTTTCTTGAAAATATTATCATGGACAACTTTTAGAAGTGGGCATCAAACATGAACTGTTATATCTTTAGCCTTCATTCTCTAACAATTGATGGATTGACAAAATATCTTATGAATACTTACCCCAGATTTGGCTTTTTTGCAACAGAACTCTGAGACTTTTGCCCAAAGTTAGAAAATAAACTGGATCTAACTGTGAAAGTAATAGCAATGATAGTTACTAGGAATATGCAAGCATACAGACTGAAGAGACAACTACTCCCCTTTCATCTTTGTTGGGCTCTAAATCTTGAGGCATCAGGAACTAAGATTTCTACTTCTACTTTTTTTTTGCAATCAAGGTTATTCCTGTGACAATAGATCTGGAGAAATGAATTGACTGTTTGGTCACTGGAATTGTGAAAAAGAGTAGAAGTGTTTTGATCTCTTTGGAGGATCACTGAAAACAATCTATATCCCACAATAATTCCTTCTGCAATAACTTCTGTGGAGAAAATCCCTTTGGGTTTCATGTATTTTATTCTTTTTTTATTCCTTTAAATAATAAATAATTCAATAAATAAATAAAATAATTAATATTTAACATGAATTATAATTATGTATAAATAATATATAATTAAATATGAATAATTATAAAAATAATGTAAATTTTAAAATAATGCATTATTTAAACCAATATTGAGTATTCAGGGGAAATATATATATATATACACACACACACACATACATTTCTGTACACATATATGTAACTATATGTATGCATATATATGTGTGTTTATGTATACATGTCTATATAAAGCTAGTATATATGTGCTATATAAAAATAAACAAAAAATAGTATAATAGTTTTGCCTATATGAAACACATTTTAATTCTAAGAGTTTCTTGTTATAATACATTAATGTTTTTGGTTTCCTTTTTTCCCTAATGAATGAGAAAATAGAAGAGGAGACTACTACAGGAAATAGAAACAATACAATGCCTGCTATATATAGATATTAATCTAGATGTTGAAGATTTTATAATTTGTCTTTTTCCACAGAACTTGTGATTTCCTATTGAGAAGTTTCTATTAGAAAACTCCGTATATCAGTCGTGATCTATATCTGTTTTGCCCCTGAGTCTTAGAGATTTGCCAGACATTTCCAGGATCACTACAGCTGTTATGTATCAGAGGCTAGAACTTTTAATTGTTTTTTTCCTGACTCAAAGGCTGCTTGTATTCAATATATCAAGCTGTTTTTCAAGTGTTGAAGAATTTAAAAATATAAGAAGCAGCAATTTTTGTTACAAAGGAATTCAAGGTATACTTTAAGAAAAGAGACTATAGAGAGCAAGCAAAGGTAGTTCGATATTTCTATCTCAGCAATTCTGGCTTGTCCCTTTGATCTCTTGTAGATATGTAAGATCTAAGCCTTTCCACTCAACCTTTCTCAAAAATGAGTTTGACCTATAGGAGTGAACTGCAGTAGGAGACACTCATAAAAAAGTTAGGGCAGGGGTAATTATAGCCCCAAACTCTGAATGCCCGGAGCAAAGTTTTTCTTTTGATTTTTCGGTATTTTTGTCTTTGTTGTCAGCACCCACTGCTTCCCTATACAAGGAAAATTAGAGCAAACCCAGGGAGCTTTGGGACCACTTCCATGCCAAGTCTATACTTAAGCCTTATTTCCTAGTTCTTTCCCTAAACAATAGTAAGGGGATAGTGGACTCAAATTCAGGTATTTTTCAATCATCTTCAGTGTAGTACAAAGTTTTAAGAAAACAGTGTGAAAATTTTCTGAAGGCTACTGTGCTTAGGAAATAACTGTCAAGTGACTATAAATTAAGAATTGGGTGAAGAGATGTATATTTAATGCATAAAGGGAAAAGTTACTCTAAAGGCAACAAGTGCAACAGCTAGAGAAGAGAGGATGGAAAGTAGGAAAGAAACATTTATTAAGTGTCTACAATGTGCCAGGTACTTTACAGTTAGCATCTCATTTGATCTTCACAAAAACCCTGGAAGGTAGGTGCTTTTATCATTCTTGTTTTCACAAATGAGGAAACTGAGGCAAACTGGTTAAGTGACTTGTTCAGGGTCATGCATCTAATGCCTGATTTGAACTAAAGATGAGTTTGCTTGAATGTGAATATTGAAACAGGTTTGTTTGTTTGTTTGTTTGTTTTTAAGAGATCAGAGAACTGTTAATAGATGATATAACCAGTTTCATTTTGTACTGCATTTATTGTTATTTTGTTTTGGCTAAAAAGCATCTCAGCAAATACTCTGAACAATTTAAAGTTAAAAACTCTCTCCCCTTTAATATCTCCCTTCTTCCTCCTTCCCTCATTCCTGGACTGTAATAGGGACACATGGACAAAGGGGTGAGAGGGAGAAAAAGAAAATATGCTCAATCAGTTCAGTGCAATTTGTTATTTGAGATATGATAGTAAAAGCAGTTTTATATAAACTGTAATCCGTTTGCACTGATTTTGGAAAAAAAAAAAAACCCAGAAAGGTGCTCAGCTGCTTTTAAAACAAACAGCCTAGTCTGCAAGCCTTTTCTGATTCACATAGGAAAAAAAATCGAGCAAAACCTTACCTGGATCAGGTTTTCATTGACTTGAGATGGGCTGGGGGGGGGGGGGTAGTAAAAGAGAACAAAGAAAGCTGATGTCAATCAAAGAAAATAAACAGACAAGTGAAAAGGTGTCTTTTTTTGAAATTCCTCTTAAATTGTAAATTTATTAAGCTTCTTAAAACTATTTTGTAATATTATTATCCCTGAGAAATAACTTGTTTAAGTTACAATAGGTCCCAATGAAGGAATGAGTTTACTGATAATCTACAACTTTGTTAAATAGGAACAATTTATAATGATTGGCTTTTACATTAAGAATATTTAGCTTAAGGTCACTTCAGATATCAAGATGAGATGTAGATTTTTATGTGAAATTATATAAGATGATCACTGTTAAATGGTTTGTGCTAGAATTGTGGATTTGTTTACTTTAAGCTTACTTTAAGATCATAGAAATCTGTGTGCAAATATTGAAACATTACTACTGAAAATTTAAATCTGTATTTGATTTGATTTTAAATTAAAAAATAAGTTATTAAAACAAAGTTCTGGTAGTTTTAGGGGGGTCACATGTTTATATCCCCTAATTAGATGAAGTATGTTGCTTTCTAAAATGTATTTGTAAATTTGTAATTTGCAAAAATTATGAGCTATGCTTTAAAATTTTGTTCAGCTCTGCTGGACATATTTATAAGTTTTATGAAATCTGGCCCAAAATTATTTAGATATTAGCTATATTGTAAATCTTAAAGTTAAAAAAATTGATTTTAAAAACAAAGGACAAGAAAGATTGATTTGCAAAAGCAATTGATAGTTTGAATGGAATAGATTGATTTTTTAAATAACTTTTTAATTGATGTCTACATTAAAATTGGAAATGATTGTAAATCACTTGAGATTCCTATCCATTTTTGTGATAGGCTATGTTGTTTATTGGGCTATCACTTATGAAAATTGTAAAATTGCTAATTAAATTATTTGAGGTTATTGTAATACTATTGAAAGCTAAAATTGTTAGGTATTATGTGAGTTATGTAAATACCAGATGATGATAGGAACTAAAGTTGGGGTTCAGTCATGTGAGGAATTCACACTGGCCATTTTGTTTGATAAAAGGTAGATTTATTATGAAAAGGAGCAAGCTCCTAGTGGAACTTGACATTTGCTGGGGGAAAGGAGATATGCCATGAAGTTGGGACATGTCCTTAGCTGGCAGACTAAATCCTAGGGAGAACTTGGTACACTAAAAGAAAAGTTAGGTATAAGGAGAAGTGTGGTTGGGAAGCATGGAGTTAGGAGAGACACCACATGGAGTGGGTGGAGTGGGACAAGGGGAAAGGGAAAGAAAGATCTGTCAGCTTGCAAAGGTGAAGATTTAACTCATACTCTCTCCCACTGGGTGTGGCTGCTTCTTAGACATGAGAAAACAAACTCTATTCACTGGAACTCAACCCCACTCATGCTGGTTAAATGAAATAAATTCAACATTAATTCCTTTTTACTATTTAAAGTAATAGCTTGCATCATTATAAGGTGTTAATAATTGAATGTTTTTATTTTTCAAGTTTATGGCTGCTTTAAGGCAAAGTCATTTTTGATTCAGTGATTTTTTTCACTGCTTAGTAATTCAAGAAACTTAAGAGGTTAGAACTGCAAGTTCTCTGAAAATGATTATTTCTACTAAGGTCTCCATCAATTTTCTGCAAATTATTTAATATTTATTTAAGTATATAATGTCTCCTTGTTTAATGAATATGATAATAAATATGATCTATAGATTTCTTGAACTACCTAAAGCAGAATTTTAACCTAATATCCCTGCACTAGTTTTGACTATTTTTCCCCGGTGAAGCAATTGGGTTTAAGTGACTTGCCCAGAATCACACAACTAGGAAGTGTTAAATGTCTGAGACCACACTTGAACACAGGTCCTCCTGAGTTCAGGGCTAGTGCTCTATCCACTGTGCCATATAGCTGCCCCTTGACTGTATTTTATAGGTGCATTTGATAGGTTATGCACAATAGTTTGTAGGATTTTTTTGTTTTTATGTAGACCTGAAACTCCTGATTGGTGAAACTTGCTATTGATATGAAATATCTTGGGACTGTAACTAAATACTGGCTTTAATTTTGAAATTGGATATGATTGCCTGATGGATCATTAAGTCAGTAATCCTATCAGAGAAATGCCATAAGTTTCTTATCTGGGCAAGAGATGAGAGGACAACCTAGCCTCTGCTTAAGGGGGGATCCTTCTGACTCAGTTTCCCAGTTATGATTCTTTGTATCCCATCTGATTATTCCTGCATATGGCTATGAAGTGGAATTGTTACTGCATGATTGCTTGTCAGAGCTAAGGATGCTTTATCCTGTCATGTATATGCTTTCAGATTGAGGCCCTAAAGAATCAGTTTTGACTGATTATATTATATTATAATCATGCTTTTTCCTCTTATAGCAAATTTTTGTAATCACAGCAAGTGGTCAGTAGAAAATATGAAGCAAGATACAAGCATGTAGATAACTTGATCTGCGGCCCAGCCCTGGAGCCTTCTCTGGTTTCTGCATAAAATCTTAAACTCTCTTGCTTCCTGGTATGAAAGTTTCTTTCTTTGTCTGAAGGCCCACTTTGCCTAAGTATTTGGGCCACCTCCCACCTCCCTTTTGCTCAGGGCATCTTATCATGCCCTGATCAGTCCAAGGTTTTTAGGACCCTGAAAGCTAAACTAATCTCTTGTCCGAGGTCCTGGCCCCGAAAATGGAGCCAGGTCCTAGGGGTCTCCACTCAGTCTCTGGAACCCTATCCTTGACGCCTTGTCTACTTCTCAAAGAAACTTAGTGTCTTTGGGGTGGTCTCCCCTGCCTTAGAACTATCTGACATTGCCCTTCTAATTGAGGATGCTCCTAACCTCATCCTGGGCCAGCCCCTTGGAGATTCTGCTCCCATAAATGCTTCTGAGCATTTTTGCCTATTTCAGTGCTTTTGAATTGGAAAGGAATGAGAGTTAACATCTGTACTGACTCCAATATGTTTTGCATGTCCCATGGGGCTATATGGAAAGAAAGGGGATTTTTGACAGCCAAACATTCCCTTATTAAGTAGCAGGGGAACAATTACTACAAGCTGTCCATGGACTAGAGAGGTTTCCTTTGTGTTTTGTAAATGAAGGGGAATTCACTTCAGGCCAAGGGAAACAGGCTTAAAGATTCAGCTGCCCAGGCTGCTGCCTATTTGTCCCTGACCATGACATCTTTAATTACCCAACTCCCAACTCCTGCATTCCCTCCCCAGGCAAGTAAATTCTGAAAGGACTGTTAAAAGGCCCACACCTATACCCCCTTTGCAGGGGTTTCAAACTGCTTTTATATCTTGCATATCCAGTCACATAGTGGACTTCCAGGTCCTATTTTTGATGGAAATTCAAAGGCAGATAGCCTTCTAACCATGTTAGCCAGTAGTCCTTTATTTCAGGAAGCACAAGAATCTCATTCTAAATATCATCAGGCTGCTCAAGCTTTATGTTTACAATTTGGAATCACAAGAGAGGAAGCTAGGAGCATAGTAAAAAGCTGTACAGCTTGCCTTCCTTTTCACGTGCCTACACTCCCTCCAGGAAGAATCATCGTGGTTTGAGACCCAATGAAATCTGGCAAATGGATGTGATCCATTATAAATCTTTTGGTTGTTGATCTTCAAATACAGAACTCTTGATCTTCAAATACAGAACTCAAGAGACTTCTAAAAAAGGTAAAAAGAAATCTTGAGAACTATACTTCTGTCAAAAAAATATGTAAAGAACATATGTACAATTTGTCTTAGAAACTAGAGGTGGAAAGGAGATTATATCATAAAAAAGTATAAAGTGGTGGTACTACATCTCATGAAGAGGCAAAGGTAACCTATTATATCTGAGAGAAAGAAAGGAGGGAGATGAACATAGCGTGTATCAATAGACATATTTGATTTATGGTGAAACTTCTTCCACTTCATTGAAAAGTGAAAGGGAAGGAGTAAGCTAAGGGGAAGGGAATACAGTAATTTTGTGGAAAAGGGGTAAAATAAGGGGAGGATCTTTAAGGTGGGGGAGGGATCCTAAAAAGGGAGGGCTGTGAAAAGCAAGTGGTGTTTACCAGTTTAATACTGGATAGGAGGGTAAAAGGGAAAGAAAGGGGAAAAGCATAAGCAGGGGTTAATAGGATGGCAAGCAATACAGAATTAGTCCTTCTAACCATAAATGTGAATGGGGCAAACTGCCTCATAAAGAGGAAGCAGTTAGCAGACTGGATTAAAAGTCAGAATCCTACTATATGTTGTTTACAGGAAACACACCTGAAACAGGATGAGACATTCAAACTAAAAGTAAAAGGGTGGAGCAGAATCTATTATGCTTCAGGCAAAACCAAAAAAGCAGGAGTAGCCATCCTCATCTCAGATCAAGCAAAAACAAAAATTGATCTAATTAAAAGAGATAAGGAAGGGCATTATATCCTGCTAAAGGGAAGCATCAATAGTGAAGCAGTATCAATATTAAACATGTATGCACCAAGTGGTGCGGCATCTAAATTCTTAAAAGAGAAATTAAGAGAGCTGCAAGAGGAAATAGATAGCAAAACTATAATAGCGGGAGATCTCAACCTTGCACTATCAGAATTAGATAAATCAAACCACAAAATAAATAAGAAAGAAGTCAAAGAGGTAAATAGAATACTAGAAAAGTTTGATATGATAGATTTTTGGCGAAAGCTAAATGGAGACAGAAAGGAATATACTTTCTTCTCAGCAGTTCATGGAACCTATACAAAAATTGATCATATACTAGGGCATAAAAACCTCAAAATCAAATGCACTAAGGCAGAAATAGTAAATGCATCCTTTTCAGACCATAATGCAATCAAAATAACATTTAATAAAAAGCCAGGGGAAAATAGACCAAAAAATAATTGGAAACTAAATAATCTTATACTAAAGAATGATTGGGTAAAACAACAAATCATAGACATAATTAATAACTTCACCCAAGAAAATGACAATAATGAGACATCATACCAAAATGTGTGGGATACAGCCAAAGCAGTAATTAGGGGAAGTTTTATATCTCTACAGGCCTACCTGCATAAA